>NW_017096481.1:109488-109681 GCF_001412225.1 Nicrophorus vespilloides
CGAAGAATGAGTAGCTTCCTCGTCTTAAAAACTTAAAATAACAATTACAAGAATATGTATAGTAGTTTCTTCTTCTGAAATTTACAATAACAATATCAAAATATGGTTCAACAGGTTTATCGTTACATTTTAACAGAATATAAAAAACAATGACAAATAAAAAAACAATATTACAATAAAATTCATTAAATTG
>NW_017096482.1:0-69814 GCF_001412225.1 Nicrophorus vespilloides
ATCAATGAAATGTGAAAACACTGGATTTTTCAACTTTGAACGCGTATTACAGCAATATGGATAAGAGCACTGGAATGTATCTATACTTTAGCAGATATATGGAAAATTGCTCACTGCTACTAATATTCGCGCCTCCCCTTAGACTAGTCCACGCCACCCCAGGGAGGCGCGCCTCACAGTTTGGAAAACGCTGGTCTAAGGCAATAGAACTTGTATAGCTTTAGGGGCTTCAACGTTCTCTCACTGTCGTGTTGAGTGCTTGTCTCCGAGCGTAAGAGTAAAGGCCTGTTAATGCATTTTATTAATACGTTATGTATCGCACAATAAACGAACGGAGAAAATATTATTGCCGTGTAATGAGCGCTTAATTCCATGTCATTAAATGTTCTCTCCGTATCGAGGGTACGGCGCGCATAAATTACACGCGACTTCACTCCCCTTCTGTTTTGTCCTTCCACAATTTTTTTTCTTTGCGAATTTACCATGTTTTATTTCATTTTCGTTTTTTTCTTTTTTTTGTCCCTCTCCTCATTTCCATATTCATAGATGAATCATCAAACATTCGCAATACAAAATCAACATTTTAGAGAAACAAAATCGCGTTGTTTGTTGCTATGACGACGGTCATTGGTGTGCCGTGTTTGTGTTCGTCGGTCGGACAAAAAAAATAATTAAAATTAATTTTGAAGTTTTGCGCACGAGAACGAATTAATTATTAATTAAACGTAATTAAAAATTGTAACGCGGTTAAATATCAAAGAAAAAAAAATGTATAATAATACAATTCGTAATTGTTAGCAAATAGAAAACAGCGAAACATTAAAATTAGTTGTAAACTTTTTTGTTTTTTGTTGTTGCTGGATTATTTTTGTTGTGTGCGTGTGGAAATACACGTGTTTTTATTAATTAGAAATCAGCCTAAATTAAATTACGAATCGCAGCTTGCAGAATACAAACAACATTCCCGAAATATCCAACTTTCATATGCATCTTTTGGATCGATTCTATTTGAGAAAATCACTAAAATCCACCACTGAAAACATGTAATTTTGTTGTAAATGTGATATTTTTTTATTCGTAGAGGGAGACTTTGTTCGCAATTTTGATGCGAGAGATCGTTCCATTTTAATTGCAAGTGGAAAGTTTCGTGCCGAGAGAGAAAAGTTGAAAATTGAATCCTGGCAAAATCTTTTCTTCTTCTATAGATTTTTTTTTGTTTGTACTTTACGTTTTCAGAGTGGGCGAACTCTTTCCTCTCCTCCTTTATGCGACTGAAGAGGAAACAGAGTAGAGAGAGAGAAAGCGCGCCTTAATTAGCGAAACAAGTTATTAAAAGGAAATCCAATTTTCGTATGGAACTGCAGAATATCGGCTAAATTAAATATGTTATTTTTGAGTTCAGCGAAACTTTTTGTTTGAAACGAGAGAGTTTACGATTTTAATTTAAAAGTAAATGGAATAATATTATATAACATGTAGATTTTTATTCCATTTAGTTTTAAATTAAAATCATAGGTTTAGATGTTTGTATTATATAATCTTAAGATTTGATTAAAAAGTGTTTTTAGAATTTAGTGTAATTAGGAAAAAAAATACCTAAGTCAGCTCCAATTATCCAGAAATTTAATTCAATATATGTAACTAAGTTGTGATTCAAACATATTTAAACATAATTTTAAAATTTACTTTTTAATTTTGGATTAAATTTTGTCGTTTCTAAATATGTATAAAATTACTATCTGTAAATTCATTATTCAATTGAAGAACTTTGAGGAAAAAAATTATCTAAAAAATTTCCAATTTTATTGTTGTTGAAGTTTTTCGTTACAATCGTTTTGTAATTATTTATAATTATCTAAGAAAATAGACAAATTAACTGATAAAAACGTTTCAACAAAAAAATAGACATTAATTACAAATTTGTATGAAAAATATTACTGCTTCTATATTTTTCGGTAACTTTGTACATGTTTGCCCATTTATAAAAAAAAACATCATTTTTAGTAAAACAATTTCCAAACTTTATAACTAATAAATTGTACTTCATAACTTAAATCTAAATAATTTTATTATAAAATTAATAATAGTTGTTGAAGTTTTTCGTTACAATCGTTTTGTAATTATTTATAATTATAGAAGAAAATAGACAAATTAACTGAAAATACTTCAATATAAAAACGTTTCAACAAAAGAATAGACATTAATTACAAATTTGTATGAAAAATATTACTGCTTCTATATTTTTCGGTAACTTTGCACATGTTTGCCCATTTATAAAAAAACATCATTTTTAGTACAACAATTTCCAAATGTTATACCTAATAAATTGTACAAATTGTATCATAACTTAAATCTAAAATAATTTTATTATAAAATTAATAATAGTTAATAAAAACAATTAAGTTATACGCTTTTCAACTCCACTACTCTCATAATAATTATAAATTATTTTCATCAGACGACCTAGGAAATAATGCATAAATGTCTTTGTTATTTTTAACTGTAATAAGAAATGAACAAATTTTACAAAATTTTGAAAATGTTATTCACTTTGTATCTCTAATTTACTATTTCGAAATGAATTAAGAGTAAATATAAGATAATCTAAATTAGCTAAATAATTCCATAAAGGATTGAGAAATAATTGTATGTTTATTATTATTGATAGTAGGTATCTAATCTGAATGTTGAACGTTGAAATATTGTAGGAGCAATTATGAGGAGGTTTTCGTGACGAATACGGATACTAATGTTGAAACAACAGTTGAGAGTGTTTGCTTAGTTGAGAGGGAGAGAAGGGTGAAATGTTAATGTTAATATAAAAGCGGATTTAATTAAATTCAAGGAGAGGTTTGTTTAAATTTAAAATTTACAAATTTTTTTTTGTACATCTCTGCGTGTGTGTCGGAACTAGGGTTTATTGCGTAAGTGCGCGGTTAATGTTGGGTAAATATTGGCGGAGGAAACAAACGGGGATTTCCTTATACGCGTTTTCCGCCCTCGCGGAGTCTAGACTTGATGTGTGTGTGTGTTATGTGTATGTAGTAACAGGCGCATCTCTGTTTTCTGGAGGTGTTGTGTGCGAAAAGCGGGGAGGTGTTGGGTTTGAGTGAGTGAGTGAGTTTGCGATTCGTCAGATTAGGGAAGACGAAAGACGGAGATTTGGGTTGTTGTAAGTTTTAACAAACCACATGTTGCAGTTTCCGAGACGCCGACGACGACGCTACAAGACTTGACAACACTTGACAGACTTCCCTAACGATGCCGAAACCAAGACACCCTTTCCGTCGCCGTCGCCGCCGCCCTCTCCGTCCTTTCCTTTTATACAGGAGAGAAGCTGCAACCCATTCCGTCTTTCATCCCTTTAATGTCGGAGATTAACTAATGCCTGCCTCCGTGTTGTTCCACAGAATGCACTTCATAAATCGCAACGGCGTGTGCTGCCACCGCCTCCTACTCCACATCCCGCGGGGGTCGACCGATTTTAAAACTGCCCCCAACGCGAACGCGACATGAATCATAATTAAACGGGCATTAATTAAACAACCCTCTCTCTCTCTCTCGGCTCGCTCATAATTTATTAATTTCCCAAAAGGCTTCGAAACAATATCGAATCACATCAAACGAAAACAGCCCTCTGGTTTGTTTGCAGTAACTCCTCGCTGTTGTTGTTGCTGCTGCTGCTGTTTTATTTTTCCGTATTATCATTTTTGGTGCGGAAGCGGTAGCAACAACAACTACTACAAAAAAAAATAAAGAGGAAACCACGTATCGACTGAACCATTAATTTCGCTAAAAGCCCTTTTGGTATTTGCCAATCATAATTTATCCCCAGAACCGGAAAGGTTCAGCTCTCATCTCTCTATTTCACACACACACACACACAAACACACACTGGATTTATTTATTCTTTTTTTCAATGTATTAAAGTTATTGTTGCAAGTTTTTTTTAATTTTTAATTTTTCATCTGAAGCGATGAATGTGAAGAAGAAAAAAGTGAAATGGGAAAACGAAAAGGGAAACTATTTCGCAGGGAATAAAATTTCATTAAAATAATTACGGAATTCAATTGGCGCGGGGGGCGAACAGTTTGGAAAACGGAGGCGGCGAAGGCGGCGGTTTATTAATTTATATTAATGCCAACCCGCTACAACGTTTTAATACAAGAATCCAATTCCGCGTGTGCACGCGAATATTAAATTTTCAATTTTCGAGTCTGGCATATCTGTCGCCACCCCCGTGTCGGCATTCTGTTTGGTAATCGCACATGTGGGACATGTAGGCATCTGCAACGAAGAGAGAAATATCTATATATAGTGAGAGAAAGAGAAACTAGTTATTTCCAATTTAGCTTTGAACGTTTTCCAGGTTTCAACTGCTTCTTAATCCTCTGATTAAAACCTAATTGTCGAAGCTATTTTGTATCTTTCAAGCTTTAAATAATTCTTCTTCAAATTTTGTTTGTGAATTTGTTAATAGAATTTGAGCATCCAAGAAAGACTTGGGCATAAAAGTGTAAAACCTGACGAGATGTGTGGAATTTCCATGCGATGTTTTCGCGTATTATAATTGGGATCGCGAGAAATAAGGCGAACGAGGAAGTGAGTTCACCACTGTATATCTTGGTAGCTGTAGCTGCACGCTGCTGTATCGGGTAAATTAATATTTATGAGAACTATTCCTATTCCAAATCGAGGATACATGAATTCGATACCCCCGAGGGTCGACACTCGAGAATGCGTGCCGTCTCTTGCGTAATCGCTCTCGCGTTTCTCGCACAGCTCTTGCAAACTGCAAGTAATTAAAAACCCAACTAACCTTTATTCGATTTCCCCATCTGAAACTTTCGTTATATTTAACAGTGATGTTCGAAATAAGCTAAAAACAATAAAAGTTAGTACATTTATTGATGATCTTCGAAGGGAGAGACAAGAAATATGCTTGGTCAGAGGGTTATAAATATGTATCAAAAACAACGAGAATCTTGCTGAACAATCACATTGGAATTGGAAGCATTAGCATATTGTTGTTATTCCCTTCGAGCATAAATCCCATCCCTTTCATTTGTACGCAGGAAATCCCTTTTTCCGTCGATCGAAAAACAAACTATAAATATAAAGATTTTCCGGCGTATGCAAAGCGACGCAGACGACAACTTCTCCACCATTGTGGAAAACCGAATTAGCGTAAAGTTAGCTCCATTTCCACGAATCGTACTGCCTTTTACGTATTTACTTGTATCTCTTCTTTTTTTTGCTCTCTCTCTCTGTGTGTGTCGGTTTATCGCGACAGATTGAAAGGTTCCTGCCGCTGCGAAGGGAAATTGCATCAAGGGAATTTTCCCTACGGGTTTTTTTTTTCGCTTTATTCTCTCTCTTTCCCCATATGAATTAGCCTTAACAGAGTAAAAGCTCGGTCGTGTTTTACACACACACGTCGCAATGCTACAGAGAGAAATGGATATAGGGAGAAGGAAAGGAGGTAATACAGAGTAAACAAAGCGAGTAGGCCAGGGCAGAAACAACAAAAAAAAATAGAAGAAAGCAAAGGAGACACGTATCCAGATATTCCCTTTATGCTCGCTTTTGTTTAAGACGCGAGCTTCTCGCAAAAGGAAACGCCTCTGCGATGAGAATATTTGTAAAGATAAATACGGGACAACTGGAATAAACCAATCTCATGAGTGTTGACAAACAAATGTTTTTGTTTCTCGTCAAGAAAACAAGTTGAAGATGTAATTTAAATGATTGTTTAATTATTCAAATGAGAATTAAGCAATGACCTTGATAATGGTTAATAACGCCATCTATTGTTTCTTCTTCAATGATTATAATAATAATGCGGTGATTTTTTTTTTTTGAAGAAAGATGGAAATTAATCGCATTTCTAACTAAGATCGGATTTGAACTGTGCGCGCTTATATAAATTTTAATGCGCTTGCAAAATTTTCGCCGTCAACGATAAGTAAATAGCTTCTGACAGGGTGACACGTTCTTTTCTCCCCCGTTTATTTTATATTCTCTTCTCTGTGCGGCTGTCTCTATGTACGCGTCTGTTTTTTTTTTTTTTCGCTTCTGTATTTTTTTTTCTCTTCGCTATTTCTCCAGAGGGGTGAGATGGTATGAGGATGAGATAATGCCGCCTCCGACGCTGCTGCTGCGGCGGCGGCTGCAGCGTTTCGCGAAAGTCGCGTCTGAAAGAAATACATTTATTTAACGTGAAGGAATGACGGCGAAGAGTAAATTTTTGGTCGGGTCGACGGTAATGAATCTTTATCGCCTCTGCGAAAAACCCAACTATTTCTCGTCTCTCTCTCTCGCTCTCTTTTCAGTTCATTCTCGAAGGGCTCGCGCCGCCCCCGAAATTGCTTTCGCAAAGAAGGGTGGCTGGTGGGGTTTTTGGGCGCACACGGAAGATTTGTGCAGAAGAGCTGAAAACAAAGCTAGGTGTAATTTAGGAAAATTGGAGCGCGCCGGGATTCCGAGGAGGTGTTGTATCCCGCTCGCAACCCGAACGTAAAAGGGTACGCTACATCCCCGGGCAGAGCAGAAGGGGTTGTTTGTTGTATATGTGTACGCGTTGCATCTATGATACGCCTTATTAGGTTGGGGTGGTTTTTGGGAATCGCTAAATAATTTACAAAGGCAGATTTATTGCGGACCCGGGAAAGGTGCGCGCGCGAAGATATGCGGTTAATATCTTAAAGTCTTATCCGAGGGAAATAACCCGTAAATACGGCTGAAAATTTAATTGAAATTTCCACTTTAGCCAGGGGTGAACGTGATTTAAATACGCGTTCGTATTGGGGGGGGGAGGATGTAACGAATATGGGTAGTGTTTCTTCGACTTCCGCGGGTCAGGGAATCCGTCCAATATTTACAAATCAGCTCTAAACTGAAAGAAGGAAACATGAGCATTCTGATGATATTAACATATCGTGAAGGTGAAGAAGCCTTAATACTTGATCCACTCGCTAAGGAATTGGGGCATTTTCAATTAAGTTATATGTACATAAATTGTAGCAGGTGTTCCGCAAGGTACCGCACTTGGTCTAGCTTGTTTAATCCTTCGTTAAACATGCATAAACCACTAGAAACTACATATTAATACTACCTTAGCTTAATAATAAAGTAAACTTTAGTTTAAACAAGTTTAAACTTTAATTAAGTTGCCTCATAACTGGAAAAAATATGAATGAATAAATAATATTTTCAAATCTCTATGTCTCTATATATATAAAGGTAAATTTCAGTTTACACCCATGGACTTTGGTACTTTCTTTTCGTTTTCCACCTCAAACGATCCGCTTTATTCCGTTCGCTTCGCAATCAACGAAAATATATATAAATAAAGTAAATAAAGTCGCGAGTGCGCAAATACCAATTCACTTATCGCTGCAGCAGACATCAGACTTCTACTCCTCCTTTGAGCGAATTAAAGCAAACAACAGCGTTTTATTTTTTATTTTATTACTATTTGCCGGTATTAGCGTGTGTACGCGTATGTTTATATATGGATGTACACGACGCCGCCTTTATATTTATATGCATACACAGTACATCATATTTAATTCCGTCCGGTTTAAGTTCGCCCCCTCGCCGCATCGCGTGTAGAACCGTTTTTCCGCAATATGTAAATATTAAAACTCTCGTACTCGAGATGCTCGAATGTGACCCCACACAGACACTGGATTACTTATGAATATGTACCATAGCCATTTATTGTTATGATCGAGAGAGGGCGCAGGTGACAACGACCGTTACCGTATTCTTACTTGCTTAACTATTCATCTGTGCCAATATAGAAGAAACAAGATAACTTTCTTAAGATATTCGTAAAACGTTTCTTCTTTAACAAGTAACTTCTCGAATGTAGTGTAACTAAAATGAGAGCTTTCAAATATGTCAATAAATGACATTTCTTCAACGGCAGTTGGTACACTTGACAAGATTTTACTGTTGACAGTTACTTATGTTTCACGTTATTCACATTTAACACCAGATGTGTGCATTATGTCATAATTGTGTAACAAAAATTCGATCGAGGTAGATAAGATTAATGACTCGGATGGGGGAAATAAACGTGAATGCTTTTGAACCGACTGAAAGATTGGTAATTGAGCGAAAATGTTAAACGGGAGAGTCGACATACTGAACACGACACCCATTGACAGCGGATTCGACTCAATCCCACGATCCGCATCGAACAGCAAACAAACCAAGTGAGAAAGGAAAAAAAAATGTATACAGCAAAAAAAAAATGAGAAGACGCGATGCAGAGAACGAGGAATTCCGCCGTGACTGCATTCGAATAAATGTTATAATCTGGCATTTTGTTTCGTTCGCTTCAAAAAGAAAAAAAAAACGCATCGAATTATCCTACTTTCGCTCAACATCTATTATTATTTATTTATTTATGAAAGATTGCATCAAAACATAATAATAATTCGCGATTAATTTATGATTAAACTTTTGAAAATATTTACGTCTGCGTCTATTTTCGGGACAAGATAAAGATTATTATTTTTTTTGTTGTTGTTGTTAAATTGGCGCTCAACGTGGGGCTCCGATCTATTCGAGTCGCTGGTAATAAATGAAGGTGTAACTTAGAGAAAGCACTTTGAAACCCGATATAAATACGTGTGTATGTAGTTTCGATATTAATGCACGTCGAGATTACGTGACTCTCGTATTGCCAATTACGCCTTATCAACACACTGTTTGCACGTCAAATAATGAGAACACACACACCTTGCGCTTATCACAAAGGCGACTCCTTATTTGCGAATCTCGAACGTCGTGCACCGGTAATAAAACCGGTAAATGGGGGGCGCCATCTATGGGAACGTAATAAATTACAATCTTAATTTGTATTTATGAACGTAAATGCTCTGCGTTTCGTTATTTTCTTATTATTAATAGCTAATTTGTAAGATTATGAAAAGTTAAGTGACTAATACAAATATTATTAAAAATGTTGATTGTTTGGTTGCATATATCAACAAATTAATGGAGTGCCACGTGTATCAATTCTCGGAACTTTCGTTGTGATATTTCCTGCAAATATCAAGCTTATTTCTATAATCCTTCAGAGTTATTGTTTCAAAATGGAATTTCCGTTTGCTCTCCATTACGGCAGTCCGTTTTTCCTGTATATACATATACATTTGTTATACCACCGGTCGCAGTTGATCCGATTATCGAATGTATACGTCCGAAAGAAGAAAACTCCATACAACTGAATATGATGTGCATGCATTATGCATGCGGTCCCAAACGTAATCTAATAGGCTTTATATCTAAATACTTTTTGGAAACTCTGCATCCAATACACAATTCCGCTCGAATTCTTCAATCCTAATCGCATATACAAAAAAAAATGTTTATTATGGTTTATATGGAACCGTTCATAATTTAATGTTGGTTTGTTAAGAAAAAAAGTTAACTGCGACTTTACGCGCGCCCTTTTCGAGCTCATTCCGAAATATTATGATCAAGAAGGGTGGGAAAACATGTACAAAAAAAAAGATGACGGTATAATGGGACGGTTTTCGTCTACTCTCTCTCTCACCCTACCCGACGTAATAAGGGGCCGTCGACCTTGATTCTATAAGCCTCCAAATTAGATGTTATCTTGCACTCAATTAGGCTCTTATCGTCTCCTCATTTTTTTCCTCTCTCTGTTCGGATGACTTACATCATTCTGTAACGAAAATAAACGAGTTTGCATAATCGTTAATTAACGAATGCAAAATAATCACATCCAATTGGATTTGAGAACTAATTGGATTGTTATTTTCTTTAGAAATTTGTCTTAAAACTAGGTATACATTTAAATAAGTTTTATTTTTAACATTATTTATATATTAATAAATTTATTTGTTAGTAGTTATATAAAAAAAAAAGATGGTCAAATTTGACTATAGAAATTGATGGTTTGGACTGTGGAAATTTTGATTTGTCAATTTGTATGTGGATGGAAATTGGAAAATCAAATAAAATTGAATTGATGCAGAGGAAGCACCGGCGAGAGATCGAAAGTGGGCGAAAGGAAAAGCACTTTCCCCTCTGCTTTTCTCTGTACACGTTTTTTTTTATTTATTTTTTTCCTTTCCTCCTTTCCCATCCCAATAAGTTGTTATTACGTCGCTTTTATTTGCGCCATCCGACATCCTTTCTTTATTTTTTTTTTCGGCCATCGATTTTGTTTGCACTTTTTTTTTTATTTTTTATTATTTTCTCGGGTCTCGGTAAGAAAAATTTATGGCCCTGGCCCCCGAGAAAAATATGGGGGCCGCTGTATCCACGGAGCCATAATTTAGAGATTTTGCAGAAGGAAAGCAGGCCGTTCCAAACCTTCCCACCTTCATCTCTCGCACCTGAAAGTAAAGTAAAAAAAAAAACAGACAACAAGGAGAAGAATATGGTATGAAAGAAGATAAATGATTGAAATTGCGAAAAGCAATTAACGAGTGAACAATAACTTCGTGCATTCGTTGTTATTAATTGCCGAACAATTGGTGAATAATTAAACACACTCTTGCGAACTACTACTAACTAACAATCCAATTTGATGAAGTTCGAGGACCGTTTTTCGAGGGTGCTCGAAGGGCCGTGCGCGGCGGCGGCGGCGGTGGCTGGTGAAATCGTCGGGTGTTTTTTTTTGGGGGAAAAATAAATAAATTGTGGAGAGTTCTGTGCGCGCTGAAATAATTAATAAATGACTACGTGGACGAACGAATCGAGTAAAAAATAAAATAAAATGTATGTGTGTGGACAGACGTAATTACTTGCTTGCTCTCTCCGCTCCAATTTGGGTGTCCCATTCAAGATCCAATCATACAAATTAAACGAGAATCAAAAGTTTGTTTTTAAGGATGCCACAGATAATTGAATTGGAAATGTTTTGCATCATTACAACGAAAAATATAAAGTATTTTATAAGAATTTCTCTAACAGATAATTGATTTTTAAAGAAATAAATTATTTCACAAAAAAAATACATAATTCTATAAAGCAGAAATAATTTGGAAATGCTACAGCTTAAAGTAAATTAATTGCATATATTTCTGAAAATTTGTAAATATATAAGAAAAAATCAGTTTTCGAGTTAATTTTCAAATTATCAGAAATAATTGCTTTTTTAGAAATATAAAAATATCAGGAAAATATAAAAAATATTTTTAATACTAATTTTTTTTTAAACAATATAAAAAATACAGTTTTTAATTTAATTTTCAAAAGATCAAAACTAAGTTTTAGTTCCTAGAATTTTAGAAATATTAGCAAAAATATTTTTTTGTTAGGATACTTTTCTGTAGACAATTAGAAAATTCGTTAATATTTTCCTATGATAACTGAATAACTTATGAAAATTCCACTGAATTATGCTATTTTCTACTAATAAATGAGAAAATATTTATAAAATAGTATTGAATGAAATGTTTCTTTATACAATTAGAAAATTTCGATAATATTTTCCTATGATAACTGTGTAACATATGTAAATTCCAATGAATTATGCTATTTTCTGCTAATAAATAAGAAACTATTTATAAAATTTTATTAAATTAAATGTTTCTTTATAAAATTAGGAAATTTCGTTAATATTTTCCTATGATAACTGTGTAACATATGTAAATTCCACTGAATTATGTTATTTTCTGCTAATAAATAAGAAAATATTTATAAAATTTTATTAAATTAAATGTTTCTTTATAAAATTAGAAAATTTCGATAATATTTTATCACAATAACTGAATGAATAATTTATTGAATGAAATGCGATTAAACTCATATAGATTTTGAAACAAATTTACGATAAAATATTTGGTAAATTTGGTAGTTTTCATTTTAATTTCTTTCATATTTCTTCCAAATTACAATTATTATATGTATTTTATTTTGTAAATAGTTTAGCTAAGATTATTTCAAATGGAAATTGAAATTTATTTGTATCTATTATTGAATTTGCTTAATATTACTGAAAAGAAATAATTTCTATGTAATAGCTAGTTTTCGTGAGGAAGGTTTCGATGATTTATATATATCTCGTTTTGCTTTATTCGGGTTCGGTGTAAAAGCTGGTGGAGTTGTCTCCAATTTTCGGTTGTTATCGTTTTAACGCGGCATTAATTCCCAATAGGGGGCAGAAAAGGGGTCGGGTTGGGCGGCGTTTCATTGTTTCGCGCGGATTCAATTAAAATCGATCTGGAGAGAGAGGAATTGAGCAGAAGTAAGAAAAGACGAGAATTGAAATGAGAGAGAGAAGGAGAGGAGAATATTGCAATTGGAAAAGTGAACAAAAAAAACGAAAGAGAGAGAGAAGAAGGAGGGAATAGTGAAAAGAGAAGCTGCGGAAGAAAGGAAAGGGTTTTTTTTTCTCGTGGAGATAAGAGCATTCGGTATCGATTTACCTCTTTAAATTTTCGTCCCCCCACGAGCGTCGCCGAGACGTCGCCGCCGCCGCCGCCACCGCCTTCACCACCCACCCCCGCAAGTGGTTCCGTCTCTGTCTCCGTTTTCTTCGCAGTCGTCGTTTAAATAAACGGCATCGAGTAATTTACATTGAATTCTACACATCTTAAGGCGATTAGAATCTGTAATTTAGTGTTTCGGGAATTAGTGCAAATCAGTTTTCTAATTAGATCGCGTCGGAGGCGGCGGCGGCGGCGGCGTCGAAGAGCAGGCACCAGGAGGTGGGTGAGAGAGGAATATCATATGTCAGATGCACGTTCCGCTCGGCGCGCTCCATGTCAACCATAATATTATCCTGAACCCTGCCTGAACGCAGGAGGGTTATTCACTTCCCCTCTCGACACTGCACAACTCCACCCCCCCCCCACCTCCTCGAGACAACCGTCGCCCTCTCCGCGCGATGTTTAATTATCAGAAAGCGATTCCTTTTAATGCACAATCTGTATTCTGTCGTCATCATCATCATGATCATCATTGTCTTGTCCTGTCTTGTCCCAAAATTAAACATCCAAAGTTCATTCGAAATCGTAGCAAATCTAACTTAATTTGAGTCATTTTCATGTTCCCTTTCTAAATCAGCGTGTAGTCATTAATAATGTGTGAATTTAGTTATTCATCATATTGATTATCAAAATGCGTTCAGAATTGAAATGTATACGTATATTATCTACAAATTGTGTTCATTTTTATACATAAATTATTATGAAAAGTTCGAGACGAAAACATTTCATTTCTTCTATTTAAAATTCAAGGAGTTCAAACAAATTTGAGTCATTTTTCTTTTGTGTGTTTATATTCAAAGACATATTTTGGTGATTTCTTTGAAAGTCTTATGAATGGATCTTTCCCGACAAAAGTAGAAGTAGGTAAACTTTTGGTAATAGTGGTTAAATTGTGTGTAAGTCAACATCTATTTACACGCTTAAAGTTTCATGGTCAATGACCCTCGATAATACAATGGAAATGTGCAGGTAGAAGGAAAACAAGAGACCCTTTTTTCCTAATACATTTATGAGGAGTTGAAAAGGGATTATGATAATTTACCACCAATATTATTTACTATTGTGTACCTTTTTCTTGTGGGTATATTAGAGGCAATTATTTCGCTTTGTAACTTTTACAATGTTTTGAAATTCTTACTTTTGAGCTACTGGCAATAGTTTTGCTTTAAAACTCTTAAAGTGCTTCAACTTATTCTGATTATCAAGTGTTTATAACTTTTCTTTTATATAATCTTTGTAATAGTTGAATTAGCATTGACATTTTCATACAATTTTAAATGTCAATCGATTCTGTATATGATACTTTCTTAAATTATTGTTCAATTAATTTGTACTAAATACTAATACTATAATTGGATATGTACTAAACACAGCCTATGTTTTACATTATTCATAGTGTACATTGCGCAACATTGTATTATACTATGGTTATGTACTAAAACCCTTGAGGGTACACGAACCCAACGCTTGATTATTATAAATTATTAATGCAAAGTGTTAAGAATTTAAGAAATTTTATAATAACCATTAGTTTAAAAGCGAAATTCATTATTTCAATTTTTTGCTTTTTCTTCAATTAATCGCTTTATTAAAAAGGTTAAACTTATATTAATTTAAATTGTTATTTACGATTAATTACTTCAAGCCATTGATTTACAGTTGTTGTTGTTTTTTTTTATTCTTCATCTAAGATTAATTTGCTATAAACATTTGTATTAAAGGTCAATTGTGGCTTCGGAGAATGCCTGTGTTTCATTTGTTTCTTCAGTTGATGATGGAATGAGAGAGAAAAAGAGAGAGAAGTGAAAGGGCTTTGTTTTTGTTTAATTCGGTGTTTAAAAAAGGCCCCCGAAGAGGGAAACTTTTTTTTGTCCTAAACATACGTATGTGTATACACACTCTCGCTCTTAACACAACCCTCTCTTGCGGGTGAATGGAGTGGTTTTTGTGGGAAAACGAAGTAGCTTTGAACGGCGATGATGATATATATATATATGCGGTGCACGTGTGTATGCGTGTGTGTCTTTGGGGGATGAAGGAAAAAAAAAAGTAATGGAAGAAGGAATCTTTGAATGGAAAATCTCTGTGCAATTAGCCCGCGGTTTTAATTTTCAAGTTTCCGTTTTCATCTCGTTATTTCTGCATCAATGTTGTTGTTGATGATGCAAATGATGATCATGGGGTCAAGTAAACTGTGTGTGTGCGTGATCAATAATTCAGCGTGTTTGAATTCCGCGCCCCGGAGGCCCACTTGTTCTTTTGCCTGTCATTCACCCACGCAGACGGAGACGGCCGAGTCGGGCCGAACGTCGAAAATGCGTGCATCCCACTTTCTGTCAGCTGCTTGCTTTCACAGCGTTGCGACGTCTCGCTTTGCTTAGTAAATATACTTTAGTTTCGACTTTTTTTCATTTGTATTACATACATACATACATAATAATAATAACAACATTCGCGCCCCAGTGTGGAACGGATTTAAAAGAATTTTGCAAAAGAGAAACAGATCGAATCGAACGAGCACGCCCCCAATAGCGACGACGTATAACGAAACAACAAGGAAACGGAAGTAGTAGTGCGTGTGTCTGCCGCCTCTCGCCCGTCTGTGTATGTTTGTATGCATATACATGTAACATTGTACAACAAACACATGCACGTATTTTGTCACATACTCTCTCGTATGTTGTGGTGAGAGTGTCCTTACTGTTACTACTACTACTACACCTATTAACGAAGGCCGACACGACTGAAGACTGAAGCTGCATCGAAAAAAATATACGCACAGGTAAACTAGAAGGTTATGTTCTTTTCACTAATTCCTTCACCCGTTTGTATGTGTCTGCATCATCATCATCTTGTGCGTGAGTGTATATAGAGGTCTTTGTGTATGAATGTGTGTGTAGGTTAGAGAAGGACACGAGGTTATGCACCCCCATAGTTCGATACGAAACGCCACGCCCATATGACCAGGCGAGAATCGGCTCGTGCGAGGGAATCCAAGTAGAGAAACAGACACCACCACCACGACCACCGTTGTTGTCATCTCTTCCTTCGGAGGAGACGCGCACCAAAAATTCTCTCTCCATCTTTCCCCTTCGACCATGGCAACAACTTTTGTTTCAACCTCGTGTTTCGCCGCGATGTTGGTATCGCTTATGTTGGTGGAGTAGTAGCAGCAGCAGCGGTAATAGTAGTAGGAGGCGGCGGCGGCTGCTGCTGCTGCTGCCCCGATGTTTTTGTTATTGTTAGTACAGCGACTCGCGCATTCCGCGGTGGCGCGCGCTCCGAAAACGGGTTGCTGCGATCTCCGAAAACGTAACCTAACCTAAGCCCCGATGATGATGATGATGATTCTCATTCTCTCTCTCTCCCATCTCTTCAAACGTGAACACGTGAAGACAAGCGTTTCCCAAACACAACTTGTTACCATGGCAACAGAAGAGAGCCGGCCGGCCGGCGCTCCCCCGCGACGTTCCCGCCAAATCCAATTCGGAATGCCGTCCACTTTTTTTTTTATTTTCGTATTCAGGTTTTCGAGCGGACCTGGGTTTTCAACTATCGCTTTCCGAATGCGATTCTGCAAAACGTTTGCCGAATACCCATCAATTATGTAACTGAACCGGTTTATTGTAAGACACGCACTAATCACCTGTCAAATTCTCGTCATTGCACATGTGTGTTACCAACTTTTGTAATCGACAATTATATGTAACTTGTCCGTCAATTATCTACGAATTATTCAGATAACTTGTCAATTGCACATGTATACCAACCTTAATTTGCAGTGGTCGGCAAATGTATTAGCCAAAGAGCCAACTATGAACATTACAACAATTAAAAAAAAAATTGGGAGCCAAATCTGCTTATTTAGTAGTAAACTTTTATTACATTAAATAAGTAGTACACTAAATACACTTAAGTAACCAAAGAGCCTCATGCGGCTCTGGAGCCGCACTTTGCCGACCACTGACTTATATAGCAATAACTACATTTGAAACTTCACTGATCGAAACCGTACTATGCGAGGTATTGCTACATTTTATGTAAAAGACGCAGATGAATCCTTTACACCTGTAAAGCTACATTTTTTTTTTACTTTTTTCCAATAAATTATTTATTTCAAGTTGTTATAAACTTAAATTACATAAGACGCTCTAAATAATGGATAGAAATTGGTGTAAATAATGTTTCTCAATTATCTCTTAATGAGACGCAGCAATTTAATTATATTGGCTGTACATTTGGAGCAAGTAAATTAATTAAATTGAATGATTATGTAAATTACACTATGCAAGAGTCTCAAGTAAATTTGATGGATATTTTTATGAATCGATCTAATTACGTTTATTACACGTTCAGTTTTAATGTTTAATGCGATTTTCAATTTTATTAATTGAAATATTCGCTTTGTTCATTAATTTTGTTTATAGTTTGTATTTTATTTCAAGAGAATTGTATGAAACCTAAATCATTATATTAAAACAATAAAATTGTTTCAATTCAATTGAAAATGTGTTTAATTGATATGATGTAAATATTAGATTTTGGGGAGAATTCAATATTTGTTTTTTGCTGCAAAGTGTGCGAAGGAAGATTACCGCCGCAGTCACCTGTTAGAGGCTAGAGTTAAGGCAATTGAAAGTCGACGTTCGTTTAGTTGAATGGAAGAGCACAGCACAATGGCACCTTTTGCCTTCAACATTTAAGAGACGTATGAACCATCCGAAACCCAAAGTAAATGTGAATGGAAGCAGGTAGATAAATGGTTACGCAAGGTGCGAATACATTTTCTATGATGTTATTAGATGAAACGAGTTTTGAATTATGCATTCAAATCAAGTGTTAAATACGTTCAATTTGATAAAAAGGAATGAATAATTTAATATTGGAAAATGATGATTTTTTTTCATCAATAATGATGATGTGATGTAGTTTCAGTGAAGAACCTTTCGATTCGTTTAATTGGATTATTGTGGAGAGAGAGAGAGAGAGGGATGAGGGCCTAAAAGGGCGAACCGAAAATTAATTACGGTCGCATGGTTAATTAGCCGAACGCGCGCCAACTTTCGTTAATTAAATACGGCATAGTTTAGTCGTTTTATGTTGCAGATATCCAGTGCACTTTGCGAGATATATATTCTGCATGTACCCAATTTTGATTAATTGCAATGATGTGAGAGCAGTTCTCTCTCTCTATATATATATATATATATGTTATATAGACACACACGTATTTGTGCGTATTTTGTTTGTATTTTGCGTCGTTCGGGCAGACGCAAATTGATAAATACTTATGAATTAATTAATAATAATTATCGATGTTGATTAACCTGATCGAAGCGGAGCACACGCATACATTGCCGTTTTTGCCAGTTAATTAATAATGCGTTAATAAATTGCGGTCGGCAATTTTCTGTACGCTTTTGTTATGCGTACGTGTGTTTTGTGTATGAATCGGTGAACATATTTGCGGTTCGACTTTACCGGAAACTGTACCACTAAATTATTCGCAATCGTCGCTGATAACAGTTTGTTATGATATGCAAAAGTGATTGCGTTTTTTTTCTTTCTTTCTCTGTGTATTCGTTACTGTTTGTTCGTAACATATTTGGTTATGTAGTAACAGTAAGTTAGAACATTACTTAAAGCAAGAAAGAAATTTAGAACATGAATAGACATTTTAGAGAACACCAGTTAAAGATTTACACTTATTGGAAGACAGATACATACATATTAAGAAATGGAAAGACATTACAGAAAGAATGGATTTATGTTTTGAATCAGATCATCGAAGATGGGAACATCAGATTCCAGATTTTGCATCAGTTTGGCTGGAGGGAATGGGATTTTTGTTTATTTACTCTTTCATTGTAGTTCCTTTAAGTTCATTGTAGTTAATAATTCATGGTTTAAATGTATGTATATTGAAAGAGGAATTGTAGCTGGAGTTCCGCAAGGTAATGTTTTAGGTCCTATTTATTTCACTAAGAAATTCAACTAAAATGATTAAGTCAATTTTATTGATTTTTTTTTACTAAAATAATCAACATGAGGGCAATACAATTTTTGTATACTTTTTGGTCTTCAGAGATTACAAAATGTGTAGAATTTTGTGATTTATATAAAAAAAAATATTGATGCTAAAATGTATTGATTGTTTTTGTTGAATGAATCCTTATTTTCTTGGACAAAATTATAATTAAATAAATAAAATTTGGAAATAAATCGTGCAAATTGAGGTAAAATTACCACAGGGTAATGTTTTGGGTTTTATTTGCACCTCTAAACATTGTATTTTCTTCATAACTCAGAAAGTGTCTAAATAAAGTTATTGAAGGGATTTCTATCAGATTTCTAAAGACATTTTTATTAGTTTTTCTTTAAGAGATTTCTTTGAGAATCTTTCAATGAGGTTTTTGGATTTCTATGAGATTTTTTTAAAGAGATTTATATGAGATTTTCATCGGTTTTCTATGAGACTTTCTTGAAGAGATTTCTATGAGATTTTTATGCGATTTTTAACTCAAAAAGCTTTAACCTATGCAAAACTATATTACATATAGATTATAGGTGATTATCGGAATGGATAGGATGAGGTTACTATAAAACAGGATTGGATACATAACAAAAATTTGTAATAAAAAAAAAATAACGACTAAGTATAGTAACATTTTTGTTGTTGTTGTTTTTGAATAATTTAGTGCGCCGTATTGTGAATTTATGCAGTTCGATCGTGGGCCATTAATTCAGAAAGATCGTGGGCGCAGTGAAACATTCCGACTGATTGATTTCATATCAATGACAATATTGAAATAACTGATCGGCAAATTGGTTTATTGCGAATTAATGGGTTTCGAGGCGGACGCGCTAAATAAACACGGGCGCATCCATAAATAATCGAGAACCCATCAAAAAAAAAACGAAACAAATTATATAATATTACAAACTGTATCAATATTTCGATAAATAAATAAATTCTCTTCTTTGGATTGTGAAGAGAGTGAGACGTGGACGAGGATAGATTCTATAGATTTACTTGAGTGGTAAAAGGCAATCGATGATGCTCGTTTTAAAAACTAATTGCCTACTCAGTCGATTGGATGTTTGTTTTTCCGGAAAGCGCGCGTTTTTTTTTTTTTGTTGCTTTCCCCGAGTCCGGATCATTGCCTGATCCCATTAAATCCGCATCCGTTTTATATTCCCTTTTGTCTCGCGGTTCACCAATAAAAAGTCACTGGGAAAAAATCGTAAACTATTTTCCTCAGAGAACACCTGAAATCCATAAAAAACCATATATTATTTCATAAAGTTGTTGTTCTGTCAGGAGTTCCACGTGGTAATGTTCTAGGTCCTATTTGTAATCTTATTTAGTTTAAACCTTTTTGATGGATTAAATTAAATTCAGTTATTAGATTTATTAGTATGTAGATTAAGTTTAATAACTAAGTATTATGTAGTAATCTAGCTGCAAAGTGTCCATAATGCAGAACACAGATTTATATCTGCGAGGATGAAAGTTCAAAGAGAACAGTTAGAAGTGAGTTAATGAGATTTTCTTTCGCTCTCTTTCTCTCTGTCCTTTTTTTAGAATGATTAAAATAAAGAAGAAAGAAATTTTAAACGTTTCGCTTTTGCATCCGCGGAAAAGATTTAAAATAATAATGGGAATCGATAAAACGAAAATTAGCTGTAAAGGAGAGATGGTGTGTAGGAAAGAGGGATAAAAGTGTAAGAGAGAAATGCAGACGGTTATATATATTTTCAGTGGGTATTCGAAAACAAATAGCCGCAGTAGTATAAAATAAATTGATGTTCGTTTGCTGTTGCCGTCTACGTGCGTTCTTCCTCTCTCTCTCTCTATTTTTTTTTGTCTTGTTGTAGTTGTTGTTGTTGTTTTGCTTCTGCTGCTTTGCTTCGCTTCTAGCTCGAACTAACGGCGGTTTTGTTGTTTGAGGAATTGTTTTTGGATGGCCGTTGCGAGGCGAATGCGAGAGAGCTCTTGTTGCGAGGCGAATTAAGGGCATAAGGAATAAATATACCAAGATAGAGAGAGAGAGGTATGATGAGTTCTCGATGTGCTGTTTGTACCTATCCTTTGCTCTCCGAGTCGAGCCGAGTCGATTGAAGGGAAAGAGAATGATAGAGGCACTAAATTAAATTCGAGGTCAATCCAATTTAATCAATTCAGATTCAAGTGAAGAAACGGGCGAATCCTAAACTTCTCGATGTTGTGTGTGCATATGCGCTGAGTTTAATCATTCGAAACTTCTTCGGAGATGTGTGTGTTTGTATGTGCAAAACACGCGAAACTTGCGAATTTATGAAACGGAAATCGCGCACTGCGGCGTATAAAACTAAATGCCGAAACGTAAACTTGCCAGAAGCGAATTGCCGGGATCCCCTTGATTGAGGATTTCCAACTTGTAAAATTGAGATTGTCCAATCAATTCTGGAATTCTGGAATTCCGGAAAGTTCTATGCACATTGCAACAGCTCAGAAATAATTGAAAAAGTACCGCTGGGTTCAGTACTAGGTCTTATTTATATCCTTAACATCGGATTTTTTTTTTACAAACACAATTTTTTTAATTAATAAAAACATGTTTTTGGTAAATATTGGAATACCTCATAAAAATATGTACATTGTACAATCGATTTGAATAACTTTACATAATTGATGATAATAAAAATTGTTGAAATATCTTCAAATTATGAGGAAATAAATTTTGTTGAAGAAGAAGAATCAATTTCAATTATATGAGTTGTAGATGCACAAACATTGTGTCATTGCTTTGGGTTTCCCGCAGGGTAATGTATTGTGTCCTATACGTTTCGCTTACGTTCTGTTTAAATTTGGTAGTGAAGTTAATTCAATGCAATCATATAAATCCGACAGTCAATTTTCGGTTAGGATAAAACTTTTCAAACTCAAATATCCGGGACCGGACGAGGAGCGATGCAGGGATCTGGATTTCAATTAATTTAGTATCCGAATGCACGATGTGCTCTTGTGCAGTTTGCAGTCTCGTAAAGTTCCATTTTATAACGAGAATAATAAGACGAGAGATGATTCTCACAGTATGTTGGTCAAGCATTATTATTACGTAAACGCGTCGGAATGCGCTCGCAAATTTACTTTTACGTCTCATCTTGCGCTGCTTGCGTTGTCGATTTGTTTTGTTTTTGTTTTGCGAGAGTCGTCTCGGTTTCGCGCCTCGCGACTCCTTCGTAATTGCATTTTATTTGCGCGACATGGAAACGGCGATATTAATTAATGCTTCGTTTTCGTCGCGCTGTTTTTTTTTTCTTGTTCTGATTCACTCATTAAGTTGTGTTTCTCTATCGTTTTTCGCTGAAAGAAACGTAAATAAATAGTCGACAATTTATGCTTATGCATTATTAATACTGTCTGGTGTCATAGGATATTCAAGTTATTTCAATCTGTCTACCCGATAAGTCCGGATTACGCACTTAGCCTTTTGCTAAATCCCTGCGTTTACTAATCAAATGATAATTCCCACATTGGATTATTGTTTCAACTGGTTCAATTTCAGTTTTCCATAATGAAATCTAATGTTTCTATGTGTATTTTAAGAGTTTGAAAATTTAAATGACAAAAAAATGAAATTAAATTAACTTAAACTTTGAAAAACATAAAAGTATTGTTATTTTGAGATAAAACAACTGAAATATGTGATAAGTTTTAGTGACGCAAGGTGTACCTCTAGGTAGGATACTCGGTCCGATAAGTCCGGATTACGCACTTAGCCTATCACTAAATCCCTGCTTTTACGCACTTAGCCTTTCGCTAAATCCGTGCTTTTACTAATCAAATGATAATTCCTACATGAATTATTGTTTCAACTTGTTGAATTTCAGTTTTTCATAATGAAATCTAATGTTTCTTGACTTTTTGTTCGTTTACAATAACATTTCCTAAACGACTTTGAATATCATAAAAATATGTATATTTTTAGAGCTTGAAAATTTAAATGACAAAAAAAATGGAATTAAATTAACTTAAACTTTGAAAAACATAAAAGTATTGTTATTTTGAGACAAAACAACTGAAATATGTGATATTTTTTAGTGACGCAAGGTGTACCTCTAGGTAGGATACTCTGTCCTAGTTATACCACTAAGATTGTTGTTTCTATATGAAAACTAAAATGATGATGCTTTTGCTTTTCATTATTTCATTTTCGACAATAACAACAAGAAAAAAAATGTTGCTTTGTGTGGACGCGTGTCGCGAAATCGTTAGTCTCTGTGCATTTCGGAGGCCGAAAGCTGAATTGTTGACAATTCGAAGCGGATAAGAGCGTACCGAGTAGATAAAATGCATTATTCACGTCGGATTTATTCTAATGGCTGGCAGTGTGTCTGACCTCATTGTTTCCGTTTTACACAAGTCGTTTCAATTGCATTCCCAGCTCATTTGTAATTCTAATTAGCAGCCGAGCTTGTCGCTTAATTTGTTGCCTCATTCTGTTTACTTCTTTACCGAAAATGTTCACCGTTCCCGACAAAAACAACAAAAATTGTTGCTTCGTATGAAATCCATCAGCAACTTTTCTTTTAGAAAGTTTTGAACAATTTCTGAAATATCAATCGGATATGTGCGTTATTTACTGCAGTATACGCAAGAGGTGAGAACAGCATTCCGGAATGCACAGAGAATGTGCGTCTCTCTGATTAGTTGTAATAATTACGCAAAGGCAATTCGATTAGAGCGGGGAAGTGGCGTAACATCTAAGTGGTAGAAGCATCAAAGCGGCTTTCGGAACATGTCGTCAATAACGAGGAAACCGAACGGCGAAATCTATACTATACGAGATATACACACTGTGTGCGAGCAGAAGACTTGTCGGACGAGCTATAATTATAATTGTAAATATTATGGTTTCATCTCCTCTCTAGGAAATCTGGCTGTATTTTCTTTCGCAGAAAGAAAACACTGCGCATTCCGAAACAACAGATGGCGCTCAACAACAAAATATTGCAAACTGCAGTTTCCCGCTTGTCTCTTAGAAAAAGATGGATTTTACCATTATATACTGGCTGAAATATTGGTATAATCATTGAAAAAAAAATGTATTTTTTAAATTAATTCCATTTGTTACGTTTTTAGAGCGTTTAATTAATTTGCGATAAATCCGCTTTGCAATTAACAATTTTTTTTAAATTTCTGTTTTTTTTGGTTGTTGTTTGTCGCTTGATAAACATGTGTTTTGCAATTTGCTAGTAAACGAGATCGGTTTGTACGTGTCGCGATGCACAAATGAGGTTGCCAACAGATGAGGGGAAAATAAATATATAACTGTGTGTGTGTATAGGCGAAACAAAGCAAAAAAAAAAAAATATGCACGCCAACGTGACGTAACGCTAATTAACTGGGCCGACGTAAAACGGGACAGGGGGGGGGGGGGGGACGATGTATGAAAAAAAAATAAACTGAAAACGAATGCACGGAGTTTCCGTTTCGTTCGATCGCGTGCGCCCTGCAGAAAACGTATGCATGCATGAATAAATAAACGGAAGACATTAGGGTAGGATACAAAAAAAATAAAATAAAAAATAAAACAATATAAAGAAAACAAAGGGTACATGAAAAATTGGGGCGAATTGGGTGGGTGATTTGGCAGGTCGAAAAGTTGTCGCAGTGCGCGATTTAAAAGTTGCCTTTAACTGCTCGTTTTTGGTGTCATTGGAAATGTTCAGCTGATTTGTTAAATATTGAATGAAACATTGATTTCTGCTACACAGAATTTTTGGAAATGATGATTTTATGAATCTTAAGACAGCAAAGTTTTAGTGGTATATTTACCGTAGTTTTGATTTGATTGCGTCTTAAAGATAATAAAATATTTTTTTTCTCACAATTGTCCCATAAATTTGGGGTGCGTCTTATGGTCAGAAAAATAGGTATATTTCTGTTAATCTCTTTATTACTTTGCTTAACAATATTTTTCTTAGTTCTCGAAACTATGATACGTTTCATCCTTAATCAACTTTTCTTTTTGTTATTAAAAATCGTATATTTCTGTGATTGTTTAGTGTGTAAACAATGAATTGCATTCGGAAATCAGAGGTGGAGGAGGCTATGCATGAACGTTTCGTGTTTTGCCGGAAAGTGAATCGGAACGATGGGAGTCTCGGGATTTGCATTTCGGCGCTAAAATATTTAGGGAAACAGGGGACGGCCCCGGGGTTTGTTATCCTTTACGCTTCGTTCATCTTTAATCGAATCCTCCTCCAGCCGTTGCGTTCCGTTCGACGCTGCCGGAATTATTGAAACGCCAATTAAATAACAATGCCGCAACGAGACGGGAGGTGTGTGTGAGAGAGAGAGAGAGAAGGTCCGTCGACATGTTCATGTTGCAAAACCGCCTTTGTTTTCCGTATAAATATTGGATGTTCTTCTACCTACAATCAAACATAATCCCTGAACCCACTGCAAATACGTTTGCGCTGAATAAATTTGCTGCTGCGACACGATTTTGTGACGCGCGACACGATTTTATGACTCGCGACACGATTTTATGACGCGCGACACGTTTTTAGGAAACATCGTGTCGCGTTTGCTGCAGCGTTGTCGCTGAATGAATAAAAATGATTGCGATTCATCTCACGGTGGTGAATACACAATATGGAATTCGTAGATCAATTGAAATGTGTATTGTTTGTTTATAAATTGATAGAAAATATAGTTTTTGATTTACGTTAATCTTCTCGGTTGGTTTTATAAAGGCGCGTGCTGCACAATCTAGGCCGTTCAATTGGGAATAAATTGCGAGCTACGAATGAATATGCAAAGGACTAAAACTATAATTAACGAGTCCTGGTCTGACAAAACACTGCACCGGTTTGTTTGTATTTTAACGCGGATCGCTTTCGTTTGAGGTGACGAAGGTCGGTCGGTCGGTCGCTTGCTCCGTCGAGGGTGGGAGTCCTGGGGGGAAGTCGATGATGGTGTGGGTGGAATAGAGACAAAGAGATGTTGAGTTGTTGAAGGAGAAGGAGAGGGAGAGAGAGATAGGGTATGCAATTGCATTATTAATGATTTTCCGTGCGACAAGCACAAAACGTATATACACGGATAATGCGAAACCGTGGCCGCACCATAAAGATACAATCTCGCCTCTCTCTTGTGTTCTATCTCTCTCTCTGTCTCTCGCTTAACAATTGATATTTATGCAAATGGGCTTCGTTAATAGTTATTTGGAGTGTATAGCGAGGAATAGCGTTCCGTTCGAGGCGCATGCAGCAGACCTTTTTTTCCGGAACGAGTTTTCACGTATTAATAGGTGAAATTAATAAGCTTCTGGCTGTTACTTCCTTCTCTGCTTCTTAAAAAGTAACACGTTTTTCGTTCGCTAAGAATAGGAAGTGAATGGATATTGTTGTTTGATATTGCTATTTTTTTTGTAAACTGTCGTAAGAATTACAGATTTGGAAGATTTCCACTTTTCTACAAAAAAAGAAAAAAGTTAGGTTAGGTTATTTTAGGTTAGGTATGATGGTAACAAATTGCAAATTTCTTATATTTCCTCTATGGAACATCCAAATCACATGATTATTTCTAATAATTTTAATGAATTAAATACTCAATTTTACATATCTTAATTATCTTAAATCGTTAATAAATTAATAATTTTTTTTATATTTATCAAAATTGTTAATCTTATTAAATTTTTTTCAAAAATCGCTAATTAGATAATGTCGTGTTAACAAACTCTATGAAAATAATCTTATTTTAATTGCACAATCAAATACTCTCATAATCTATTATCTAAGTTTATTAATCTGATCTAAAACACGTAGGCTGCGAACGTGATTCTACGCACCTGCTTTCAATTCATCTTGCTTTTGTTTTGTTTTGTTTTGTTATTGTTATTATTCGTTCACGATATTTTGTTTTTCTTCGTTCGTTACGTTTTCGACGTGCTTCGATCCTTCTTAACTTGGACGTCTACATCTACGAATTTTAATTTCATGCCTTTGTGAGTAGCTTAATCGTTTTTTTTTTTATTTCCACGTGGCAAATATATGAATATAGGTTGTAACTAATTAACGTGCGTGAATACTTGATTTATTTCAGTGAAGCATTCAATTCATTTTTAATAACAAGAATCTTACATTTTGTACATTGTGATGTAAATCTTTAATGAATTGTATATTTTATTAGTAATTATTTTGGTCAATTTTGTAAACTAATAACAATTAGAATATAAATCTTGTATTACACTGATTACAGAATTCTTGTTTACTTTTTCAAATAAAAGTTTTGGGAAGATTTGTTGAAATTGAGAATTATATAATTTTAATAAATCTTCTACAGAACTTTGTTAAACTTTTGTTAACGTTCAGGACAATTTATAGAATTTGTCAATCTGAACATGGAAATAGTGATCTTAAGTTGAGCAATTGATGTAAGCTAGAACCAATACAATTTACACTACTTAATTGCAAAACAAATTGGTCGAATAACCTTGGGTTAATCTGATTAATCTGAAGATGATAATACTGATCCTAAGATGAGCGATTGATGGCAATATCGGTTTAATGCTGTATGTATTTGCGTCTCGGATTCTGCGTGGACAGAGGGAATCGCACGTTTCTTAATTGAAACATGATTCCGCGCGGTCCCGGAGCAAATTGAGACTTACCTCGGTTTACGTTCGAATACATTAAACTAAGCTGACTTAATTGATCCATAATTGATTTATGGCCAAATTATGGAACTTGCTTGTTTTGGAAACGGATTTAATGCCGCATGAACCACCGTGTAAGCCAATGTAAAATATTGAACGTTATTACACGCTAATCTGTGCCCAATAATAATAATAATATGTAGTGCATGTACGTGTATTTCACTTTCGACGTTACAAAAACAACGCTCTGCGAGGCATGTTTATATGCATTCACGAGTGAAACGAAAATTGTTTAAAATAATTGTTTTTTTTTTTGTTTGCTTGCTTTACAACATTCAGTTACAACTGCCAAGTACATGTGAAAATCTGAAATATTGCCTTCGAGCCAAAAAACATGATTTATGCCATGTTTTTTTTTAACAATTTCCACTTGAAAAATTGTAATATTCAAAATCATTTCGGTATTTTATAATTATTTAATTGAAAATTATTAATTAGGAATAATCTTTAAGGGTTTAAATTTTTGTTTGATTATTTCTATCTTCGTTTTTATAAAGTTCCAAATACGTTTTTGATTCAGTTTCAATATTAAAATTTTTGCTTCATTATTTTCAATTTGTAAAACTTTGTAAGTTATTTGTTTAAGATAAAATTAGAAGATTGATCTTTTCTTTCACATTTGCAAACGTTAACATTTCCGATTTGTTAAATCATTTCACTTCAATTTTGACAGTTTATTACGTGAAAATCGCATCCAAGAAAATTGATCCAATTGATTTCATTCTTTGCAACTTCTTCTTTAATAATCATCTTTAATTTCTACTATTGCCTTTTTACTTTTGACTAATTATAAAAAAACTTTTTAACTTGAAATTGGAAGATTAATCTTTCTTTTCACATTTGCAAACATTAACGTTATAAAAAAAATCGAAGAGACTAACTTGTTGTTTTACCTCAATTTTTAGATAGTTTATTGCGTGAAAACCAACCGTATCCAAGAAAAACCATTAATGGTTTATTTCATTCTCCGCAATTTCTTTAATAATCATCTTCAAATTCTACTATTGCCTCTTTAGTATTCGACTAATTATAAAAAAAACGTGAAGGCTCTTCCTAAGTTGTTAAACGTTTAAACCAGAAATTTGGAAGATGAATCTTTTATTTCACATTGCAAACGTGATGCGCTGCAATTCTTTATCGTTAACACTTCCGCGCGCCAATTCGTTACATCCACACGCAAACAATTATTTCACCTCTTTTTCTGTCGTGTTAATGAATAGATCGTTTAATTATTTATTTATTTATTTGTAATCGAAACACTAAAAGCCTGCGTTCGCGAGGAGTGCCAAAAGCTGTTTGCGTCCAAGAAACACACACAACACACACACTTTCCTTGCATTTATATTTATCCTTTTAATACATTTTAACGTTTGCCAGCACCTTGACGCCCCAATATCTTTTATTGCCGCCGTCCGTTACAACTTTTTTATTTCTCTCTTATTTTTCTTCTATTTTTTTTTTCTTGGTTACTCCTTTTTATATTTAATATAAATACGTGTTATCCACGTCCTTGCATTCTCTCCCATTTCGCTTTATTTTCTCGGCTATTTTCATAATTTTACAACTTTGACGTTGCTTGCGAAACGAATGGCAAAAAGAAATATAATTTTTATAAATTTTTCGCCCTCCATCTGGGACCGAGATTATTTTATTATTTTTTTTCCCTTCCGCTTCGAAGAAAGGAAAAAAAACAGTGGGAATTAAATTAATTAAATATTTTCGCTGCAATTAAAATCCGCGCCTTTTTTTTTAATTTGGGTGCGTGTGCTGCTACCGCTGTTCTTTTGTTTCGACTATTTTTGTAGATTTCATTTATTTTTTTGTGTGTGAATGCATAAACTGGACATTTTCTAGCCTGTATATGGAATGGACGGGTCGACTGAAGAAACTAATTAAAAGCGCTCAATTACTGTGGATTTTTTTGTCTTCAAATTTCCCGCTTTCGATTGACACACTCGCATACGGACAATCAAGTTAACAATTACTGTCATATCGGGCGTAACGTGAAAAGTTAATTGACTGTCGCCGAGAATTGGATCTGGAATGCTAATTGTCTTTCACAATCAATCCGTTTGTTCGTTTTTCCTTCTTCGTTTCTGCTGCAGGTATGCGGCGACTCGTTGCTCTTTTTTTGTGTGAGTGCGCTTATTCTGTCTTCTTGTGTTTCGTTTCTCTTAATACCACTTACATCACGATCGGCGGCGTGCATAGAGTAGAGAGAGACCAGTTCACGTATGTGACCTTTAGCGTTTTTGAGTCATCGTCGACTGGAGGAGTTGACCCCCTCTGCATAATTGAGATTGTGATATCATCCCGATTCTGCACTTATCATCGTCCATTTTCGCACGTAATTTCGAGCAATTTATCCTTGATACCCTGAATAATTTGGCAATAGGAAAAGCCGTTTCCTCTGTATTGATCCTAGATCTCTGTGTGTGTATGTATGTATGTGCAAAAAAAAAGAAGAGGGCTTTGCTCTGTTTCCTCTTTCGGGGAATGTTAATGTTTTCGCGCCCGGCGAAAATTGCCAATTCCCTTCTGCCGTTCCAAATAAAGAACACGCGAAATTACCGGGACTCTCGACCTGTGCGCCCCTGAATTCTGATCGGTTCATTTCGGTCACAAGGTTAATGGGGAGGACTAGGGGTTTCCTTTCCTTCCTTCCAATTCCACGAAAAGCTCAGCAAGATTATTGTCATACATTTTTATTGTTAGTTTAGACAAAAAAACATCTTTCGACTTTTACACAATTTTATCGGTTAAATCCTTTATGATTAATACTATTACGTTTTCAATTTTGAGAGTAAATTATAGGAAAACTGGTACTAGATACAAATATGCAGATGCATTCAAATTGAAGCCTGAACATTCGATTTTAATTGGAGATTTCAAACTTGTCGAATAGTACAACAAAATTGGAAGAAATCTTGGAATTCCCAAAAACAACGTCTATTTCTGCAAATTTTGACTCCAAAACAAATCATATTTATATAGTTTTTTCTATAAAACAAATTTTATTTTATTTTGTAATAATATTATAGCAGTTTTTAAATTTTGTTTCGCAAAATTTTATTTTGTTAAATTTTGTATAAAGTTATATAAAAGGAAAATGAATATTCTGAAAATTATAAAATTATAGAGAAGTTGAAATTCGAAAACCGCTTTTTTTTAAGTTTTTTCTTGTATAAACGCTAATCTCCAATATATAATCTAGCTATTTCAGTTTTCGAGTAATCAAGTAAAACATTTCACTTAAAATTTGATTGCTTATTACTTACAAACCATAAATTCCACAAAAATCGTTAATGGCTTATTCAACTCTCTGTAGTTTTTACTTTGATAGATGTATTCAATATTTACCATATCTTTATTAGTTTTTGAGCAATTAAGCAAAACCTGAAGACGAGTTTTATTCTTGGTCGTAAATTATAAAAATAAACAAACTGCAAATTGCAAAAGTTTTGTAGTGTTGTAGTAGTAGTAGAAGTAAGGTGATGAAGAGGCGCCAGCCCGGAAAGGTGAGATCAGAACGTATTACCGAGAACTGCTGCAGGAAGCGAGAAAAATCTCGCAGTAATTGGTAACGGTAACCTTTTTCCATAATCCCCAAGCCCCGCGCGTCTTTCCGTCACAATTTTTTTTTTATTTCTTTTTCCCTCATCCGAGGAGTTTAATTTCGAATCCAAGGATAATGAGTCACGTCGTCTCCTATCTCTAGAGAGAGCATCAACCAAAACAACGCAAAATGAACCATAAATAAATATAGAATTGAAGAACGTTCCGCCAATATATTTGCGAGTGGATGCAGCACAGATGTACGAAAATTAAAAATAGGAATTCGGGTAAAATTATACAGGCAAAAGCGCACGAGAAAAAGTTTATTTTTGTATACAGTTGTGTTATTTTTTAGTGGGCTATGCGTAATATTATTTATTGTGATTTGACTAACGAAAATAACGTTTTTTTTTGTCGATTTTTTCTAAATTTAGATTTGTGAAATTGTTTAATTTTAGGTCATTTAGGGATTAAATTTTGACAAAAATATGAAGAAAAAAAAAAGATTTGTGAGGTGATCTTTCAACGTTTGCTCATTCAGCTGTTACGAAATTAGTCATCTCTCGAAACTCTTTGAAGATTCGTTTCAGAAAAACTAAGATTTATCGTTAAAAAAATATTATTTTCTTTTCACTAATTGCATTCCATGTTTGATTAACTTAATTTCGAATGGAAGCAGTTAAAGCATTTTCATTTTTTTTTTGTTCTTCATAAGCTTAAGATAATCATTATAAATTTTCAAAATATTTCAATATTTTACGCTTTGAAGTTTCAATAATATATGATGATATCTGCATTTTATTTTTACTAATTTCTTTAGTTTTAGAGATGATAAATTTCTTCAATTTCCAAGTATTCTTTATCACTGAAAGACACGAGACATGAAATATTCGAAAATAGATTAGTAAAGCCATAATTTCCTATAAACTTGAAGGTTGTCCATTCCAAATATTGAAAGATCGGAATCAATAAAAAAGACAGGAATATCTTCCTTCCCCATTGAATACATTCATTTTATTCCTCGTAAATTTAACTTTTACAGCCGTGTTCGTAGCATAAAATCACCCCGATGTTTAGAATATCAATTGCCTATAAATGCCGTTGCGTGCAACAAACAGAATGTATTACAACGATCTTGCTAAAAAAAAAATGAGTTTTTTTATGTGACAATTACATTATTTGATCTATTTTGTAAATGTTTGCGTAATTTTTGCATTTTGTTATTGTATAATGAAACTAGTTAATGGGATGGAAAGTTTTTTGTTTTGATGTGACTGTACTTCTTCGTTGTAATAATAGGCTGTATCCAAATGATGAAGCTCTGATCGTCAATGGGCTGTACAGAATTCAAATGATTTGATTAATATATCCCGATTGGAGCGAGCGCACATTTCTTAATCGAAGTAAATTGAGTGGACAATTCGGCGAACGTGAAGGGTGGTTTTTGTGCTGGCTGTGGCTCTAATTGGGTCAACTGTGCAATAAGTATTTAGATGTTGCTCTTTTCTAAAGATTTTCGTTGTTGTAGTTTAAGTAGAATTTTCTATGTTTCTCTCTGTGCATTGGAATTAAGTAATTAACGCAGCGGAATATCCGGCGCCCCTAGGAGATCTCCGAAATGTATTCGTTCCCGTTTTCCGGGCGCCCCCATCTCTCTCTCCCTTTTATTGGTTTCTTATTAGAATAAAAGCCCTGGTCGAAAATAAAATTACGTCTCTTGCGCTGTGTATATGTTCGGGGTGCGTTGCCCTTCGGGTCCTGTATGATTGATTGTGTTCGCATTTAATGAAGGGTACAAGATGAACGCAGGGGTGTCTCTCACTCTGTATAGTGTGTATGTGTATACAGAGTGTAAGGGCAACCCCAAGTGTAATATAGAAAATAAATCACTTTTAGGGTTTACGCGAAATTTAGATTTATGTTATTGAATCCATTCGGGGCCCGAGATATGATCGTCTAAATTGAGCACGTCGAGTTTTCATACACTTTGTGCGTTTGCTCGTGACTCAAAGCTTTTGTTCACTCTTTCCCATTTCGCTCGTTTGATTTAGGTCTGGTTGCAGCTAGAAAACTTTAAGGTATTACTCTCAGTCAGTTCGTTTCAACTATATTTAGATGTGATCGTCTAAATCTAGAATATACATAGTTGTGACTCAACTAGGAAATGTTCAAGATTACAATTAAGACACAACTATTTTTTGGGCTTAACTTCACGATTATTGAAAAGACAAAGTATAGAAATATATTTGTGTGATCAATATTTGAGGATGAAAGCTTTCAGTATCTACAGGTTGGTGTTGATTTGATGCGATCGGAAACGAGGAAGTAACAAAATACAAGAAGAAAGAAATTGTGTTTTTTTTGTGTCTTTCACCATTCATTGATAATTTGTTATTGTTTGTTGGGACGTTCAGCGTGCTTCCTTTTGTTGAAGCTCTGGTAATACACCTCTCTTTGGGATTTTTTTTTGTCCTCTGGCGCGTTGCACAATGGGCCGTAGGCGAGGCCTCCTCCTACTCCTTTTTCTTCCTCATCGTTCTTCGTTTCTCCTCATCGTCGATCGATATCTCTAATGGTTTACTTTTGAATCCGAGCACAAAAGAAATTTATAAACATTAGGAGGAGAACATGTCGGACGGACACCTTCTCATTACCATGCAGCGTTTGGAGTGGCCTGAAAGAGTGAGGAGAGAGAAGGAGACGAGACGACTTCCTTTCCAATTTACTTCAATTACTCGGCACAAAATACGCACGACGGACGAGGAATAAGAGGGAGTAATCTCGGAAACGGTTCTATTTGGTTAATTGAAAAATTCGATGTTAATCTTCGTGTGGGCTTTTGGTTTATGAAGATTTGTAAAGTGTCCCACGTTGGTCACCAATTACCAAAAAATGCATCAAAATGAGCTCAGTTTATTTGTTAAGTGTTGTTTTCCTAGCTAATTTGCAAAGTACCTCACGTTGGACACATAATTTTAGAACATTGCTTAATTTTTGCAACAAAACAAGTCTAATTTATATGTTGAATGTTATTTCTTTAACAAATTTGTTCATTTCATTTCAACAAACTTATTTTTTTTGAAATATCTACAACAAAATAAGCCTGGTTTATATGTTAAATGTTGTTTTTTTCAGCAAATTTGTAAAGTGCCCCACGTTGGTCACCAAACGTAAATTTGATAAACACATGATTTTCCTTCCGTGTTTACATTCCTCAACCAATGTAAACTTGATTTCTGTTTTGTTTACCTTTCCTACGATCACTAAATACTAATTTAATCTTCAAAATATTAATGGTGCCCCACGTTGGTCACCGAACGTAAATTTGATAATGATTTTCCTTCCGTATTTACATTGCAAACAACCAATGTGTTTTCTACGATCGCAATAATTTGAAGACCGAAATACCAATTTGACCTTCAAAATATGATTGGTGTCCCACGTCAGTCACCAAAAAAATTTGAAAACTAAATGCATCGGACGATTGTAAATGCATGTGAATGGAAGATGAAGTGTTGTTCTTTGTCTTCGGATCAGAACTGCGAGTCGAGTCTCGAGTTGTGATGTGTGAGAGAGGGTGTTCGCTTTCGACATTTTCTCGTACCAAGGTGATCGCTATTAATCCGCATTTGCGAGGCGTTTACCATAATGGCGATCCGCGCACAATGCATGATTACATTTTAATCCCCCATACACATTCGCAATGGCGCAATTACTGCACGACCGATAAATTGCGACGTTCTTCCTCTCTCTGGTAATGTTTTCTTCGTGCACTCGGCGCAATGTTTATTGTTTGGGTTTAAAAACCGTATCATAACAGACATTATACGCGCGCACGATGGAAATGGCAATAATAGAGAATTTCCCAAAAAAAAATAGCAATAGAATTGAAAATTCCACTTAAAACCATTAATGATTATTTAACTCTTATACAATTTGCTGAATCGGATTGTGTAGTTGTTTTTTTTTTCTGTTTGTTACTTGTTGTTGTTGTTGTTTTCTATATCCGGCGACAATTCCGCTAATGCGATGTTCCTAGTTTTATTTTATTTTTTTTTGTATTTATTTTTGCTGTTCATTCGGTCTCAATTAAAATTCGCTTTCGCATTGTTTGCATTTCATTTAAGTTGCTGCGGGATTGTTTTGTTTGAAAGGGTTCTTCGCCGCAGGATCCTCGCTTCCGTTTCCGCCTCTTCCTCCGAATACTACCCGCATACTCCCTCCACCAACCAAACAGGACTCATTCAGTTGCGAGAGAGGAGACGGTCGGAGGAAACCTTTTAGCAAATTTATCTATGAATTTTTTAGCTCTGGCTGCGGCTGCAAATTTTATATTTCAAACTTTATCGTGGATTCCGAGTTTTGCATCAAACTATTTTCGTTATACGTTACAGCAGCCTCCTAGGATATTTAACAAAAAAAAAAACAAATACGTATCGCATCTTAATGTTATTAACCTAAGCCTACTATGTTTTAATTTATATTTTCATTATTTTCCAAGCGAAACAGCATCAACGTAATCGATTGGTTAACGCATTAATTATTCGCATCAACAATAACCATGTGGGGGCGGCATTGTGTCCATAGCCGAGCATAAAAACACCGATACACGAACAATGTGCGATTGTTGTGGCCCTTTCGCCGGACCGCGTGTATATATTGCAAATGTTGTAACCGTTATTTATACCGATATTAGAGCATTGTTGTGCGTCGTTCACACAATGAAATTGAATTTTATATATATTTTATAAATTACATGAACGTATTTAATCCACTTTGTCAGTTTATGATGAAACTATTATGACATAAATATTTCAATTCATTGTTTCGATAATTCTGTTTATTTGTTATTTAAATATGTGTTGCTTTGAAAAATGATTTTTTTTGTATATAAAAGTAATATTAATTGTTATTTTCAATATGATTTGAATTATCTATGATTTGTAAATTTGATATTTTATGTATTTGCTCCATTTTCATCAACTTAATTGTAGTTTTCAATGGTAATTTGCGATTTGCAACGTTTTTGTCAATGATTTCTATACAGTAAATTTGGTGACTAACGTGGGGCTCCTATTTTTTTCAAATTGTTTTATTATTAATGCAATTGGCTTTATTTGTCAAAGTGACTATGATTAGTAAATTTAAACATTTCTGAATTTACTTTAATTTTTATTGTAAATTGCCCCGCTTTGATCACCAAATGTAAATTTGATAAACATAGGATTTTCCTTCTGAATATTAGGAGATTCTATTTTAATACAATTGACTATAATTGTACTAAGATTTTTAAATGAAAAATTTAATTGTGATTTTTTTCGGTTAAAAATGTATGTATGTTTGTGAAGCGCTGTTTACGTAATTAGTGAAATTCGCATTGTCGTTGCGAATGTTTTCGGTGAATTTAATTTGGCGACTAACGTGGGGGCGCGCTCTGTATACCGTGACTTCCTTCAAAGCGAAACCAAACTAACACGCACTGCTTTCGCGAGGCTGGAAGAGTTGTTGTTGTTGTTGCATAATGAACGGAATTAGCGCGCGCGCTGGGCTGTGGATTTGTCAAGGAAATGTTGAAGGGTGTATGATGGTGGTTGTTGCTGGGAGCTTTAATTCCCTACATTAAAGTCGTTTCAAGGATTTTGATGAATGTAGTGCAGTTTAGTTTGGGGGCTCACAAATATTCATTTCGGAAAATTAGAACGGGTGGATTTTAATGCTATGCTAGAGAGAAATTAATGAATAGTTAAATCTAGTTTCCACGGGTGGCTACGATGGAAATTAAGAAGAATAAGAAGAGGGTGGATGAGGGGAAATTAAAAAAAAACACATTATATTATGAGTTAGGAGGAGAATTCTAAAAGTAGCGAGTTCCAAACTGAAAATAGCCGAAACTCGGGCAAACGACCTTTCGGGCAGCATTACATAGTCTTAGTTGTGTGTGCACGAGTGTACATGTATGAATATATGTGTGTGTGTGTATTACAGCGTAATCTTTTCTACTAGACTTGGCGCAGCTGAGCTCAGCGCCGCGACGCCCAGCCCAGCCATCCAGACGCCGGCATATGCGTTAAGGATTTATACGCCGCACTCAACTCCTTCGGCGTGTTCTTTATTAGCGACATTAAGAGGTTTATGTGCACGCTGAAATTTTTTAATAACAACCCCCCTTTCCTCTTTCTCTCTCTCTCTCTCTCTCTCTCAGGCTGGTCTCATCCGCAATACGCAATAAGAGATATCTGGATTATTTGGGAAATTGATGCAACATTGTTGAGAGATGTTTTCGTTTACTGAGGATGCAGCAGCAGAAGCATCAACATTATTACCCCCGAGACGCCTTACAAAAATATACTATGCATTTTTGTCGCGCAGAAGGAACGAGGAAGAATCGAGGAGGGCTGCGGTCTCGGAAAACAAAACGAAAAAAATTGAAAGGCGTCCGCGACGCGCTTAAGTGTAATCTCGAACGCGACGTCGTCGTCGTCGTCGCCGCTCAAGAGCGAAAAGCTTTCCAACGACAACACTTTAAGCGCGCACATATACTCACGCCCATACCTAAATTCAATCTAAAACTGTCGTTGCTTAGCCTTCTTCTTCTTCTTCTCGTCCACCTCTCGCTGCTCCTTTTGTACGGAAACGATTGCCAGGAAAACAAAAGCGTCCTCACCGGAATGATGATGCATAGGTGTAACAACCGAGTTTGCAGATTGCATATTAAAGACTGTCTACGAAGGTTAAGCAACTTGGATCGGTCGAGTTGAATTGGTAACGTAATGTTGAGATATCAAGTCTTTGCTGACAAGTGGCGGATATATCCGCCCGATTCTTTAAATACAGTTTTCGCTTAAGCAAACAACGTCACTTGAGCCTTCTGTACATAATAGTTGATACACCTGTCTGATACTCGTATATCATGCCACGAATAGTGTGTCTTCAGCTTTATGTACAAATAAAATGAACTTTAACAAACACTATTTGCATTGAAAAAACATCATTCTTACTGAAATGTTCAAGTTCTACTTTTCTTTTATCAACATTTGAAAAACTATACTTCAATTTAGAAATTATTGTAGAATATTAAGATAATTGAAGTAAATTAAATGTTTCTAGAAATAATAATTTTTTTTTGCTTTGAGTGATGTGTGAAGACTTAAAAGGTGAGCATAAACGCTGCCGTAAATCTGAATTGATTTATACATAAAGACTTTGGACTTTCAATATGTGAAAGAATATTGGCTCGCATCTATCATTCTTGAAAATGCGGAATCGGGTAATTTCGCTCGAGCATATTTGGTGTATGAAAAAGAAAGAAAGAAAAAAAAAAGGACACGTTTTAGAAGAGAACCTAAAGCTATTATTTACAGTGCCATTAAGTGCGATTCCCTGCGGTCCTTCAATTTCCTACCGAGACATTAATATCTCTGTTGTGTCCACTTTACTTGTTGATCTTAAAGTTATTTCTCCTTTCAACTGTTTATAGATTATTATTTTTTTCTGTATACTTATTACCAGATTTCTTAATATTTTTAAAGAGATTTAATACAAATTTAATGAAGAAATGTTTGTTAAACTTTTGTAAATTTTGTTAAAATTTTATTGGATTCATCAGAGAATTAAGATATAACGATAACTCGCATCTTAAATAAAGAAAAAGTTGTTGGAATTGGAATCAGTTTGCAAGTTTTTTCTTTAACGGTCGTTTTTGAAGCGATCATTTCATCAAGTTGTGTCGATAATTCGCAGTTATTCTTTCATCTCGTACTGTTTTCTGCATCGCAGCAATTAATCGAAAATGAAGAAGTAATTCCAGTTTCTTTTAACAGATCAATTGGCTCTAGAACAAAATAAAACTGTTTATTGTAATATAGTTATTAGCATTTCTCCTTTCAAATGTTTATAGATTATTATTTTTTCTGTCTACTTATTACCACAGTTTATAATATTTTCAAAGAGATTTAATCCAAATTTAATGAAGAAATGTTTGTTAAACTTTTGTAAATTTTGTTAAAATTTTATTGGATTCATCAGAGAATTAAGATATAACGATCACTCGCATCTTAAATAAAGAAAAAGTTGTTGGAATTGGAATCAGTTTGCAAGTTTTTTCTTTAACGTTAACGTTTTTGAAGCGATCATTTCATCAAGTTATGTCGATAATTCGCAGTTATTCTTTCATCTCATACTGTTTTCTGCATCGCAACAATTAATCGAAAATGAAGAAGTAATTCCAGTTTCTTTTAACCGGCTCTAGAAGAAAAAAAAACTGTTTATTGTAATATAGTTATTAGCAGAAAATAAAGATATAACATTGTCATAAACTTTGTTATCGTTTCAATACCAATCTCTCCTTTTGGACGATCATTTTCATCCAAGTTCTGCGAAGTTATTTTCGCATTCCCATATATCAATTGATGTAATTCCAGTTTTGCTACCGAAAAATGAGTGTAAAAAATTGGGAGAGGCGGTGATGATGATTATGATGAATCCAAACTGTGTGTTTATTCTTTGGTGTTAAAATTACACGTACGGTAATTGCAAACAATTTTAGGCGTACATTCGGCGTGTTTGCGGTTATTTACGTTTGGTCGTCTTTAAGGTTCGCTCGGCAAAGATAACTCCTGTTCTTGGCGCGCGAAGACCGGTTCTCTCGTGAATAGCACGGCTCGCTGTACGTCTGCATTTGCCTGTGTGAGCGTTTGTATGTATTTATAAATGTGTGTGTGTGTTCAGCAGACCAGTTTTCCGAGATGACCGGCGTCTCGGTCAGCTGTTCTTCGCGTCTGTGATCTCAGACAATGGTTCTGCTCTTGGGTTTGGAAGAAGGAATGGAGCGGATCGAAGAGGATGGATTTTTGCGGCGCGCATATTAGGGTCGTCTCTCCGGCATAAATTACACGCGATCTTAGTTTTTCTGGCCAGGTGTGGGCGATGAAGAGGTGCAGCAGCTGTCACCTAGGTGTTCGATATGGAAACTTAATTATACCACTTTTTTTATCAGTAGGCAATACCAATATTGGCTTTACCATCAACTGCTGCCTTTTTTTCGCTCTCACTCTCCCAACGCAAACATTGATAACATTGATCCGCGAAACCAAACAAGCGCGTAAAACGAAACCAAACTTCTTCTTCACATTAAATGTGCGAATTGATTTTTGCACTCTCCACTTTTGTCGCGCTGCAGTTTTGCAAAATTGCAGCGCGGCGAGACTAATTGATTCAATAAACGGAAAGTAAATGCAAACGTTTTATAAATAGCTCTTTGTGTATCAAGGGGATTATGTGCTCAAACGACCTCGCATTAAAAAAACACAGCGGCTAGTTTAAATAGCATAGCTGATGCTGCTGCTCTGTTACTATATTCTCTCTGCGTGCTGGAATGAAATGAAATTTTTGATATTTTCACAAATAAAAATTTATTAAAAAAAACTATTGTAAAATAATGAATGGCAACGTTATAAACGGGCCCGCGGGACGAATTTATTCATCTAATTAAATTCCAACGTTTTGGCAAATCCACTGCGGTTTCAACTCTCCTCTTCATTATTTTTTTTTATGAATTATTGCAGTCGACGTCCGCCCACGAATTTGTTTAAATTTTGAATATCGTCAAATAGTTGACTTTCTACATAAATTACTGTAAAAAATAATTTTAGAATATATATTAACAACATTTAGTTAAAGCTAAAAATGTAACCGAAAATTTTTATTTATAATCTTTCAATTTTTTAGTCAATTGATTTGTTAATGAGTTTGCGTTTAAAAGTTTCGAATTTGCTTTCTTTTAACAGAAGTCGCCCCACGTTTGTTCAATTCAAGAAATTAGTGAATGAATCAATTTTTTGTAAAATTTATATAATTATTTATGTAAATAATAAGAGATGATCAATTTATTAATTTTTTTCGCGATTTTGATGTTTTTTTTGTACTTTGAAAATTGTGTTGCGTTCAGAAATATGTAGAATTAAATATTTGTCTACAAGCAAATATTAATTGTTTTTCATTTATATAATGTGAAGGCCCCACGTTGAGGTCCCACGTTTGTCGCCAAATTTGAAATATTCCTTGAATTTTGACAAAATCTTTCCACTTTCTTGAATTATTTGCAATAATATACAGTTAATATTTATAAAACAGATGCAATTTAGAATGCATATTTAGAAAATAAACACACTGCAAATGTGTATTTTTGCTCATCGAAGGACGAAGGAATAAATTACGTATTTTCTTTTGTGTGTTATTTATACTTTTCCGTGCAGTTGTTACTTCAATTTTTATTTCGTACAGTTCCTTTTTTTTTTCTTTAAATATAAAAGTATCGATTTCTTTCGTGCGATGTGTACATATGTGGAACGCAAATATTTGCATACGACTTTGTATTTTTAATTGGAGATTTTATGTTCTTGGGATTTCGGCGCTGCTGCCTGCATTTTATTGCTCCTCTCTGGATGAGAGCAAAAAAAATGCAATTTATTTATATATGCGGATTATTAATAATCCGTTATTCGCTATTTTTTGTTGTTTTCTTCATTATTTTTTTTTTTTTTGCATATTTTATACATTTATTTGATCGGAAAACAAATTTTTTGGTGAAGAAACGCAGCGCGAGTGGGTTTTTTTTTTGATTGGACAACCGTTTTGGGTCAAGAAGTCAAATGGAGTTTAGATTCTTTCGGTCGTAGGAGTGAACTGAACACTCCAATCTTGTCTTATTAGAAACTAAATAAGTAAACGTTTTATTGTGCAATATGCCCGTACTCGGAGACACGGCTGATGTCATTCCAAATTGAGGAAATAAATGATTAATAATTCTATGTTTTTTTTTCTCTTTCAGGTACGCATTTAACTTCTATTCATTCCCATTCGTAAAGAGCGAGAGAGGAAGATCGATCGAAAAGAGTAAGACGTTTACAATTTGTTACGTAATTTTCAAGTTTCGCAATTTGTACGTTCATTGTGAGAATTCTTTATGTTTCTACACACAATTAACACTCATTGAGTTATTTATTTTTTTTTTCAATTATTATATAAACTTTGTCGTAATTCAGTCATTTGAGAAATACAAGTGCCCCACGTTAGGCGCCAAATTTAAAAATAAATGAAAATATACGATTTTAATATGACTTTTAAATTAGATTTAAATTTAAATAATTTTATGTTTATAATGCTAAATTTTCAGCTAAAAATAAACATATTTTTATTATGTACAGTAATTCATTATGAATTTATTCGGTTTTCTATTTTGCATTTCCGTATTAATTCATAGAATTCATTGATTATCTCATATATTTTTTTTGTTCGTGCCGTAACACGTGATTCCTTCGGTCGTCAGTTTATTTATATGCATGTATTCTGTGAACTGAAAACCGCAAAAAAAAAAATACATATGAATAATTTTCCTACACAAAATCTGCATGGTTGTTTTTGTGTAATTTTGTTTACTTTCATGAAACAATTATTTTTCCATCCGTTTGATTTGTAAGTGCAGTTGAATTGAAACTGTTGTAATGTTTGAATTAAATTTGCTTTGCTTTATGGAAATCTTCGCTTTTGATTTATCGGTTTACGCGTCATTAATTTGTTTTTGTTGTTGCAATGTTTGTTTAGAAATAGTAAAATTTCTAATTTGCAGTCAATTGAGTTATTGAGTTTCGAATTGGCTTTAAATTAACAGAAGTTGCCCCACGTTGGTCACCAATTTTATTTTTATAGTAATATTTCATTAAATCAAAGATTTTATTGACTTTTTATTGGTTTTCATTCTTCGCTAACTCATTATTAACTTCTATCAGTTTCATAATTTCTATGACTATTTTTTTAAATATATTAAATTCATTTTCCATAAAATGTGGGACATTGACTCCAATATTGGAATTGTGCAAATATTGATGAAAAACGAGCAGAAAAATTGAACATTTTTATTTATAATCTTTGAGTTTTGTACTTTGAAATCAAGTTTTGTATTAATAAGTTTGCATTTCCAAGTTACGAATTTACTCTGTTTTGACAGAAGTCGCCCCACGTTTGTTCAATTCAGTTTCAATACAAATGAAATAGAGTCCCACTTAGCAATTGAATCATTTTTTTGTAAAATTTATGTAAATAATAAGAGATGATCAATTTATTAAATTTATAAACAAAAAAATTTAAATTTTTCGCGATTTTGATGTTTTTTTTTGTACTTTGAAAATTGTTTTGCGTTTAGAAATTTATAAAATATAATATTCATCTACAAGAAAATATTAATTGTTTTTCATTTATATAATGTGAAGGCCCCACGTTGAGGTCCCACGTTGGTTCTTTCATCGTTTCGGTTTTCTGAATGAGATTTTTTCCCTCTTCATTGGGATTGTGTATCCTAAGGATGTGTGCGTTTTTGTGCATATATACACAGAGTGGAGAGAAGGATGGAGAGAGAAAAATTGGAGTGTCCGTATTTTTGGAACGCACTATAAATACACGCTCATCTCGGCGTAAATATTTTGAGAGCCAAAAAAAAAAACCTAAAATGACCCAATCGGAGATTTTTTTTCTTCTTCCATATATACATTCCGATGTTGTTGTTTTTTTTTTGTAACTTTTGATGCGACGATAATAATGATTATACAACGAGAAAATGCAGTGGAAGAGTGGACTTATTAAACCGTTATTTATAGTATACACTTGGCGGATGATTTATTTGCGCTTTGCGCGTAGCAGTTCATTGCAGTTGTTGCAGCGTTTTGCGTAATAAAGCACAGGCCATCAATTTCGTAGTAGGGCAACAAAATTACTGGACAAAAAAAAAAGTTGGATAAAAGAGTGAAAGACAAATTTTTCTGACTCGTTAGTAGCATTAATCTGGTTTCGGTTAAGTCCGTTAATTGATCGGTTTCGTGTAATTGATGGATTCGGGCGACAAAAATTGTTGTTTTTTTTTTGGAGGTGTTGTGTTACTGGTGGTAATGGCGCGAAATTTGATTTTCTGGGTGTATCGAAATAATGAAATAACCCAATTTAACAGTTTTGCAGCTGACACGTACGTATATATACATGGACTGTGGTAGTAAAACACATGCTAAAAGGGAATTTATATGTGTGTTTGTGCGAGGATCTCTCGGAAACTTTCCAAATATATACCAGACCTCGCTCTCCGGCAACAGCAACAACAATCAATGTTCCGCCCTATTACAGCGACTAATACCGCCACTTCCATGACATACAAATTGCTTTTAATTTTAGAAACCCGAGTAGTGTAGTAGTCGAAGAAGAAGAAGTTGAAGAAACCGAAACGAAGAAGTACAACAAAAAATAACTAGAGGAGGAGACGTGACCGGTGTGTTCCTCTTCGCCCTATAAATAGGACCGAAAAGTTCTCCAACTTAATTGTCGCTTGTCGGAACTTATTTAGAAAGTTCGCTTAATTAGACGCGCCGAGCACACGGAATTCAATGCGGTCAGGCATCGCAGCAAAACGATGATAACTCCTGCTGGCTTGGAACATCGCTAATCCGTCATCCACTCCACTAATCCGCTAATTTCATTTACTCGTTTTACAGCAGCCAATAAGGTTTCCTAATTTCAAGAACAAACAATTATTCTGTCCAATATTGCACATTTTATGTGCAATTTAAATGGAAAATTTGGGGCCCACGTTCGTCGCCAAATTTAATTTAAACTCTTTATGTCTATTTTTTTGAAGAATCTACAACAAAATATTAATTGTTTTTTATTTATATAATGTGAAGGGCCTACGTTGAGGTCCCACGTTGGTTTTTTCATCGTTTCGGTTTTCTGAATGAGATTTTTTCCTCTTCATTGGGATTGTGTATCCTTAGGATGTGTGCGTTTTTATGCATATATACACAGAGTGTAGAGAAGTAGAGTGCTGAGAGAGAAAAAAATTGGAAGTTTCCTAATTTCAAGAAGAAACAATTATTCTGTTAGATTATCCTCCAATATTGCACATTTTATATGCAATTTAAATCTAAAATTTGGGGCCCACGTTCGTCGCCAAATTTAATTTAAAATCTTTTTGTCTATTTTTTTGGATAATTGACTTAAAAATAATGAACTTAGTACGTACATGGAGAAAACGAATTGCATTTTTTATGGAAATATTCTCGTTTTTATTTATTTTTGGTGTTAAAAGAGCTACGGTGAAATTATACGGGACATCAGCCGTTTAAGGGTCTGAAGCTTTTCTTCTCTCGTTTTCCCCGTTGGGATTCTCCCTCGATCTCATCCTCTTTCGCCTCCTGCACCACCGGCATATCTCCATATTCCGAATTCGACTCTGTCTGCGCTCGTTTCTTCGAAATTAAACGCGAGATCTGCTCGAGGTCCCACGAGGATTTGCATCCTTTTGCGTTTCTTTGCACACCCAAAGGAAGAGATAGAGAGATATATATAGAAGAGAAGAGAAGAGAGGAAGAAAAATACTACAACTACGCACATAAAGAGATCGAGAATAAAAAGAGGGAATTTGCGGTCGATCTGACCGCGACTTCCCTCTCAATTTCATATTTGGTTCGCATGAATTATTCAATGCTCGACTCTCCGTTAATTGCGTAAAGCCGATACACTAAACACTGGATTAAGTGCGAAAGAGATGTAAGAATTTGCAATTTTCATTAATAATCGTTTTCTGATTGAATTCTATTTGGTTTTGATTTATTCTATGACTCACTTATTCGTATCGGTATCATGTGTGTTGACTCAGTTTATATAAATAGTTTATTTACGCTACAGATGTACGTTTCTACGAGAAATGAAATAAAGTGTAAATAGATAAAATGAGTAAACTGAATGAATACAACGAGATTAGCTTCTAATTAGATGTTGTTGGTAGAACAGTCTATTTAATGATGAAATTTTTTATTAATTAGATTGATTAATGTTTTTGCCCCACGTTTACATTACTATTTCGAAACATTAATATTTAAAATAAAAAGTATAATTTTAATTTTATAAAATTGAATTTTTTTTTTTTATTTTAGTAAAGGAAAAATTGAGGATTTTCTTTAATGATACGAAAAATATTCGCAATTACATTGGAATAATAACCTAACCTAACTTAAAACATAAATTATCAACATTTTCTTGATTATTGTTCGCACGTGTATCATAGATGGCGCTGACGATTTATCATGTATTATCGTGCGCCCACGTTTGGCGCCAAAATTGAATTATTTTTTACATTACTGTTTTCAAACATTAATATTTAAAAAAACAAAAAGTATAATTTTATTTGTACATTGAACGTTTATAAAATTGAAATATTTTTTTTGATTTTAGTAAGAAAAAATAGGATTTTCTTTAATTATACGAAAAATATTTGCAATTACATGGGAATAATAACATAACCTAACTTAAAACATAAATTATCAACATTTTTTTGATAATTGTTCGCACGTGTATCATAGATGGCGCTGACGATTTATCATGCATTATCATGCGCCCACGTTTGGCGCCAAAATTGAATTATTTTTTTACATTACTGTTTTGAAACATTAATAATTAAAAAAAGTATAATTTTAATTGTACATTCAAACGTTTATAAAATTGAAATATTTTTTTTATTTTAGTAAGAAAAAATAGGATTCTCTTTACTTATACGAAAAATATTTGCAATTACATAGGAATAATAACATAACCTAACTTAAAACGTAAATTATCAACATTTTTTTGATCATCGTTCGCACGTGTATCATAGATGGCGCTGACGATTTATCATGCATTATTACTGTTTTTGTTGCTGTATTTACAAATTTTTTTGAGGATATTCATTCAGTGTTGCGAATAATGAAAATGTTCGTTACTTAAATATTTCAATGGGATTTTAAATAATGATAGTTTCAGTGTACATGTATTGTTGTGCGTTTGTAAACCATTAAATTTGATGTTAATCAATGCGGGTACACGAATATCGGTGAATATGTGTGTGCAGGATAATGGTGTGGTAATTAGATGTGTCTTCTGAATACGCCGGTTGCGATAGTAAAACGGACAATACGGCTTTAGTTTCGGAGCGTTTCGGGTTGTTGAATTTTATGGAAATTGACGTTTTGTTTGTGCATGTGACAGAGTGAGTGAGAGAGAGTGGAAAATGGAGACAAGGTGCATCGGCGTTGATGATGATGTATAGACGCAAACGTGCGCTAGGTGTGAGTGTGTGTGTGTATGTGTGTGCATATGGAACACATTTCGAAATAATATTCGCATTTAGCTCTCCGGTCCGCTGGTTATGAATAATATATGTCAGTTCATTTAACTAGAGAACAATCCGTCGACATTCGCATTAATCCAAATACCTAGGATTACCGGCGGGGAGCCAACAAAAACAGAGGCTACTAGTGTGCGCGTGGGATAGAGAGAGAGAGAGAGATGTGATGTGTGCATGTGTTCCTAGGTGGCAGGAGTGACAGGGGAGGCCAAAGCCCTTCCCGCTCTTCAGGCATTAAGGCAAAATGCGAATACAATTGCATCGCGCGGATGATATTATCTCCTTAAAATTTATAACGCAAGGATTCAGCCCTTGTCGTCCTTTCCTACTCCACCAATGGAATCTCTGATGATGATAACTGCTCGCTCACTCTCTCTCTCTACATCCTTCCTTTTGCTACATACAGCAGTACGGATATAGGTGGCGGTGTACATACACGACATATCTATGTTATCTCCGAACAATATTAGGGCCCATACGCACGCAATCTCCAAAGTGGATTTCGCCTCGTGCTTACCCAAAGCCTCGGATAGACACAGAGAGAGAGATATAGAGATGAAGCAGTGAATGTGACCGAGCGAGAAACTAGAAGCCTTCCTATTAAAATTCGCTTTTATAATACGGTTGCATACAATGGCTAATGCAAAATCTATATCCCATCAATTTGGCATTTAAACGTGTTAAACACGTTCTGATGGGATATGAAATTTATTGACAATCATTATTACAACAGATTATTATATTACGGGAACGGAACGCCGCATACCAATTTTATCGACAAGCCCCATTCCCCAAATCCCATTTCATATTATTCTCTCTAACTCGCATCGCGTCGCGTCGACGAACCGAGCGCGAAAAAAATAAATAAATGAAAATAAAAATGTTCGCATATTGGAATATCATCATCGTCACCAGCATCGACAGAAAATAATAATAATAATAAAAACAATGCAATTTAACAGCGCTTGCTGCGTTTTTCAATCATTTATTTATTTAAATTTTGGTCGTGATTATTTTACGAATTAAGTAGTTCCACTTGTTTTATATTTCATTTATGATTACACAATCGAAACAATTCATTTTATTGAATGAAATTGTTGTTTTTTTTTTATACAAATGTAAAGCGACATCTGTTATTTATATATTAAGTAAATAACTGAATTCAAAGTTTTTTCATAAAATTCAATGATTAAATGAAAAAGTTGGTTAAAAGTATTTACAAAGTATTTGAAAATTTCAAAAATATGTTTTTTTTTATATAAAGACAAAAAAGTTGATTGGTTGGAATTATGTTGTAATAACAGCAAGAGATTGAATTTGGTCGTGTGAAAATTTCATTCTTAATTTTCGTATAATTCGTTAAAGTTTGTCTCAACTTTTTTTTTATACAAATATAAAACGACATCTGTTATTTCGATTCATTAACTAAATTTGACATGTAATAAAATTTTAAAAGTTAGAACTTGAAAATGTCGGTTTGTTTACGGAAAACGTTTACAGAAGTAAAAGATTAAAAATGACAGTGAAAAAAAAAAAGATTCTCATATAATGTTATCACATTTGCTTGCTTTGCAAGTGTAATTATTTGCAAAGACGAGATAATGGAATACGTCGAATCGATTTGTCATCGATAACCTATTAAATATATCGATTCCTGTTATACACTAGTAATATTGACTTTTATGGAAATTCTGTACATCTGTTTGTGGAATGATGAAATAGTGAATTTGATCTAAATCGTTATTTTAATTATAAAAAAAAAACAGAAAAAATTAAGTGACATCTGCTGTTTGCATAATTTCTATTTGAAACAGTGTTTAATTCACAAATTACGTCATTTGTTCCATTCATATAGGATATTAACTGATCACAATTGTTGTTAATGTTCGAGCGAGACTTCAATTATTATAGAAATTTGATGTTTTAATTATCAAACTATGAAGCGACATCTGTTATCTGAATACGTAACGAAAATTGACATTCGCAACAATATTGACGTATAAACGTTTTAATATTTGTCAATTTTGCAGCGAGTTTGCGGTTTTCGCATGAGTTCCATCATTAATTATTAATGATTATGATTCGGAATTAATTCGCTGCACGAGACACAATGGGTCCGGCTAATTATTTGCAAACGCGTTTAATAACTTTTTAAACGCGCCACTCGTCCCGATTTTCACGTGTTTCCGGCTGCCGCCGGCGGGAGATTCGATTTCGCGTACGCAATTAAAAATTCGCAAAATTACGTAATTACTTTTTTTTTGCATCGTAAATAAATTATGTTTTTTTTTTAAGTTTTCAGTTTAATGAGAAATTTGTGTTTTGTGATTTTACTTGGAAAAACATTTGTTTAAATGGAATGTGTAGGGAATTTATCGATAGTTAAAATGTATGGATAACAGATGGCGTATCTTAATTTTGATATCTTAAACAAATTATTTGTTTCTGGAATATGTCAACGGTTTCAAGATTTGCATAACAGATGGCGTATTTTAATTTTAGTGTCTACACAAATTGTGAAGTCTAAAATTTCTGGAATTTCTTAAATATTTAAGATTATATGTCAATGGTTTCAAGATTTGGATAATAGATGGTGTTTACAAAATTGTAATACTTTCTTGTTTCTTTGCGTGAAGTGACCTTAATTTCTAGACATTTCAAAGCCCATAAAACTAAATATAAATTGCGCTAACAATGATGCAGTTATTTATAGCAGTGTCGAGTAATAACTAAAGCATTTCAACAAACAAAACAAAACAAAACAAGAAAATGCTCCGGGAGAGTATAAATGTAATTACGAAAAAAACGACGCAATAAAACTCGACAAACACTGTTACGTGTTTTTCTATTTAATGATTGCTCTATTATAGTTGGTGTTGAGTAAGGAAGATCATCGATAAAATTACACTATTACCAATTGAATTTAGCTTTTCTTAATTTGATCAAGTCGATTGTGATGACACAGATGTGTGTAAACAAAATAGTTGGTTGTAAAACTGGAATCGAAATTTTATTTCCAGCCAATCTTATCTGCTCGAAAACACAGCGCATGTAAGAGAGAGAGACAGAGAGAAACATGTGAGTTTCCGGATATCCGGCGTCTTATCAAAATAGGAGCAGAAACAAACAAAACGTGTGGATGCAGTTTGGAGCATGTAAATGCGGTTGGGAATAATTCGTATTTTTCGGTTGTCGTTGTCTGTGGGGGGATAGAGAAAGAGTTGGCAAGAGGAGAATTGTCCAAATGGACAATAAATGCTTTGCAAAGCGTTCCACCTAACCTATCGGGTTTCAACGCAGGAGGATGAGGAGTAAAGAGTCGGAAACTCTCCATTCTCTGCTCTTCTCTGCTTTGCAGCTCGCTCGTTCGTCGAGGAGCGGGCAAATATTTGCTGCACGGCTCAAGACAAATACTGCTTGAATATTTTTAATCATCGGATATTTGCGTTTTTCTTTACCGACTCTTTCCTCAACTCTCTCACCGCTTTTGGGTATTTCCGACTGCGGATAACACGGATATTGCATGTCCGGGAAAAGGAGAGAGAGAATGAAAAAAATTAGGAGCAAAACTCCTAATTTTCCCTTTTTCTTCTTCTACTGCCTCTTCCAGTTTTACGCTCGAACAAGGGAACTTCAGCTAACTCGAGTTAAGCGAACAAGTTTAACTTGAATAACACTCAAGATGATTTCTAGTCTTGTCCGTTGCGAAAAGAAAAGAAATAAACATTCTTAAAGGATGAACCAGAACAGAACACAAATCCATCATAAAATAATATAAATTACATCGTTCAAACCCAAATATATTCAAAACCTGTTTCTGTTATCCTTAATAATACCAAGTGGGGTTTGTCTGTATTTGATTTTCTTCAGAAATTTATTGGAATTGATTCGAATTCCGAAAAGCAAGTCTTTAAAGTTAACAAAAATATAAACCTGATTTTTGTGGCATTATGATTCTATTGGCATTTAGATTAGCTCCTTTTTTTGGTTTTAACAAAACCTTGAAAATTAAATATTTGTTTGATTTCTAAAACTAAAACTTGTGAAATTCTTAGAAAATGATTCAATGTGTTAAATTTATAGGAATTTTTAGTTTTTTTTTTTGTGTTAGAAAGAAAATATGTAAGTTGTATTTCAATGATAGTAAAATATGTTCTGATTGTAAGGTATATTTTAACATATGGTTGTCGCAAAGCGAAGTAGTTTATTGTTATTCAACAATTGCAGAACGAGGCTAAGCTAATTGCAAATTGCATGTTAGAAAGAAGTTAATTGAGTTCTTTTGCTCGATCCAATTTCTCGAACTTTTTGCTGCGCCCACAGCCCTTCGAGTGCGAGTGTGTGTAATTGATTTTGCCTTGGAATGGTCGAATGGTGTAGTTCCGCAGGTGTAGTAAAAAGGCCGTAACCGTTCGGTGTATCGGTGCACAGGATCCAAGGTTCGCCGAAAGGAACACGTACAAAGTGGGGTAATTTAGATTTTTAACTTTAACCGGAGCGCGCAGAGTTTCTCGCACACGTACACGTACGAGAACGAAGCACGTTAACTGGAGGAAGTGAACCAAGAAGATTTGGACGATTTTCGAGACGGTTGATTCGAAATTTGTCAGTCAACGTTGCAACCTAGGTTCGACGATGATCTCGGAAAGTGGCGATGCGAAAAATAGGGCCATTAACTATCTTTGTTGTAGTTTAGGTGCGCGGCCAAGTAACCTATTCGTCTTGCAGGGTTGAACAAGCGCTGCTGCAGGAGGTGGATGGTTGGCGTCTTTTATAAAGGGCCTTTGATTGATGATGGGACAAAGTGTGTGCGTGTCTAAGTGTTTCCACGTCTTCCTCTATTTACTCTTTCATACTCATTTTCAACTACCATCTTCTGGTATTCTTCGCCCAACAACCATCACATTAAATGGATCACATACGCACGCATCTCACCCTCATTTTTTTATACTGATATCAGCGATTGAATTTCCGCGTCGCGACGCTCGCAAAAAGGGGGGAAATAAAAAAAGGCGCGTTGCACAAAAGCGTGCTTCCCCCTTCGCCTCCGGTTGCGAATTTTTCAAAGTCGAGCAGATGCGAGTGGTTTTTTTTCGCAGCCGAACAGACAGATGCGCGGCCGCGACCTTGGGGACCCTCGAGGATCCGACCTTGGACCGATCCGCTACGCTCGCTGCTGCTGCATTGCCTACGAATTAGTCCTATGTAAGCTGCAGAATTTTAATTCGACATCTCCATTCCAGCAGACTCAATCAACATTATGAATGGATTTTCGCTTAAAATCCTTTAAAATTTACCAAACTATAATACAAAAAAATATCGCTTACAAACATTGAGGGAATATACAATTGTCCCACGTTGTGCGGCCCCTCTATTAAATTACATTGTATTGAAATAACAACGAATATCGCTGAATTCGGTTGAATTAAAGCATGCATTGTGTGTGTTTTTTTTTTAAATAAATTTACAATGCAAAAATGTTTCTGCTCTTTTTTTTTGCATGTGTTTAATTATTCAAAATCCGCGGAAACCGAAAAGAGTGCGTCGTTATTATTATTATTACCACCGCCGCCATCATCATCATCATTGTTTTTAATCACGTGCGTTCGTGAAAGGGGGTTGGTTGTTGTAGATGGGGTTGGTGCGCTTTTGCGTTCATTTAACGTAATTTCCGCATTAATAACGTGCGCGTTTTGTGTGCGAGAGGACTCTGAAAACCTTTGATGGAGAGGCACAATGCAAAATTTGCGATCCTCCAAAAACACACACATATTACCTCACAAATATGCATGTTTGTGTGTGTAAATATAACTATATATAATATAGACTAGATGCGTTTTACTAACACAAACGGAATGCGGAAATTCCGGCTTTTTATTAAAAATTCATCTCGTATAAATAATATTGTATACGTGGCATTTTTAATCGTCCGTTTGCATTTTTCATAAACCATTTAATTATTTCCATTGTCACCGTTATTCTTTGCGTTCTCGATTCGCATATGTATGTATGGTTTTATGTGTCTCTGTGTGTATTATAAAACGTGAAAAATCGAACAGCAAAAAAAAAAACTCAAATATCGTCGAATAAAATGTGGAATATCGTTTGCGCGATTTTGTTTGTTTAAGAACGTTTGTGCAATTCCAATTTCGCACATTGCACTACTTGTTTCACTGTTCAAACAGAACAGATTTTCGCTTTTGCACGGTTCGAACCGTGAGCAAATGAAAAATAAAAATGTGTATATTAGCACTTGCGAATTTAATTTTTAATTTCAATTACATTCGTCTGGTTTTTTTTTTTGTTTGTTGCAGTTTGTTTGTTTTGTTATACGCGAGATCGTAAAAAATTAAATACTATTAGAATAACTGAGTTAATTAACTTGTGAAAAAATATATGAAAATTTAATTGTTTGTTTGTAAAATTACGTTCAAATTTGTTCAAATTTGTACGTTATCAGGGTGAAAAGTTTTGATCGTAATTGGTGCGATGTGAAGAGGATGTGTGTGTGTTGGAGGGAAATAATTCCGAGTCTAATTATGTGCGCAAAATGAGCCGATCCTTAATCTGCTCAATTATTTAGTAACGTGTGAGCATGTAGAACACTCGGCTAAGTTTAGATTACGTGTTCCAGATGTGTAGGCGCCACTCGGTTAATTTTGGAATCTGCAATCACATACGTACACACACACACACCTACGGTTCTTTTCTTGTTTTTCATCAACATCATCTTCGCATTCCATTCATTCTGAGTGTATTTACTGTATTCCACCGAAAAAAAACAGGTTGATTTGTCTTTAAAGTTTTACCTGAAATTTTGTGAAAATTGGCGACGCAAGGAGATAGTTGTATTTACAATGTGAATGTGTAGATGGCGCCACCATTGATTAGTAATTATATTGACTTATTCAAGGTCCTGATGGTATTGAAAATTAGGAAATGGGTGTTACAAAGATTTTTAAATAAAAAGTAATAACAAGAGATGGCGCCAGCTCCGATTTACTCTTGTACTGATCTTCCAGATCGTGTTGAGATATATTTCATAGATTGATTAGAAATTATGGGTAAATTGAAAATAATATAGTTGATGGAATTAGATGGCGCCAGCGGTGATTTGCTTTTACAGCGACTAATTGACTTCCCGAATGATAGTGTGATGATGTTGTGCAATGCTGCAAGAAAATAAGTGATGATTTGATTGTTGGCTTCAATTCATGTTGAGTGTATTTACTTTATTCCTCCGAAAAAAACATGTTGATTTGTCCTTGAAGTTATACCTGAAATTTTGTGAAAATTGGCAATTTGAATATGTAGATGGCGCCACTATTAATTAGTAATTGTATTGACTTATTGAAGGTCCTGATGGTATTGAGAATCGGTAAATGGATGTTTCAAAGATTTGCTTAAATTCCAATAAAATATAATGTGGTGTAGGTAATAACATGAGATGGCGCCAGCTCTGATTTACTCTTATACTGATGGTGCTGAGATATATTTCAAAGATTGACTAGAAATTATGGGTAAATTGAAAATAATATAGTTGATGGAATTAGATGGCGCCAGCGGTGATTTTCTCTTACAGCGACTAATTGACTTCCCGGATGATGGTGTGATGATGTTGTGCAATGCCTGCAAGAAAACAAGTGATGATTTGGTCGCTGGCTTGATGGATGCAATCAGCGTGTTGGCAAGGAATAAGGTGAAAACAAAACGAAGAAGTGAATTTAAAAATTCCCTGACACACAGAGAACGGGTGCCAGGACCCAGGCGCCAGGACGGGTGTTACGTGTGCGAAGCTAATTTACACCGTGATTGTTTTGCATAATGCGGATTTGCATACCGTCGAAGTTGCGCTCTTTTCCGTTGCGCTTTCCCCGTACGTAATATTCTTGTTTCTTTTTCGTTTTCTCTCTCTCTGTTGGTTCATTTTCTCCCCAATTTCTCTGCGCACGAAAATAACAACAAATTTGTGCACGGTTATTGTCGGAAGGAAGCCACGAATTTATGGCTGACGTCTGACGTAAGCCGCCGCCGCCGCCGCCCGTGTTGTAGGGTACGCGCGGACCCCAAGTGCGGAAGGATGCGCTTTGCGGTGCATAGCAAAACGGTTTGGTGATTTAATAGACACGGTCGTTACGTCGTCCTGCTGCTCCTTTTCTTGCAACAGCAGCAGCAGCAGCAAGGATCACTCGTCTTCTTTATTAAACGACGTCTTTCAGCGTGCAGCAAATTGACAACTGCACGCGATTCCATTTTAGATTGGAACGCATTCTTTCTCCTTATCTCTTCAATCTCTCTCTTTCTCTCTCTATATATATATATTTACAAACGTTCGTTGTTGTAAAGAGTTGTGCAACAAGGATTCAATTCATAAGTTGGCAATAAATACTGTTTTCATCTAATAATTGTGTTTACCGATAGATGGCGTCTCGAGAATAGCGATGCGCCCGTACATTTAGATTGCCGCAAACACGAGTAGTAATAGTAGTAGTCTGATGATTTGTCGTAAGTTACGTGGATGCGGTTTTCCCCTTCATGCATCTATAATAATATATGTCCGATCGTCGGGTCTGCCTGCTGCATGTGTGTCTGCATTAGCTCCGTGATTGATTTTATAATCAATCGTAAAGTGTGTGCATGCATGCTACTACCAACCAACCAAGCAACCAAGCAACCAATCCTACCTCTCTCTACCTGCCTGCCTTCAACCTACCTACGAACCACCACCGTCTCGTTATATATCATCGTAATAACGGCCCTTCTAATCAACATGAAACAATCCACAAATACTATTTATAAATCCTCTCGACAATCGATACGATAAATTAGGGCCGCGCCGTCGTTTTCTTTGCTACATACTAACACACACACGCACATACACGTTAATTTATACATGAAAACCCATACACACACACATACGAAACGAAGCGGCGCATTAGCATTCTCGGAGACCGGAATTCGCTGTTCACTCTCTGTCTCTCTCTTCTTCCCCGTGCAAATCGATATTAACGATGGCTCGATTTTACCGTTCAACTGCGGCAGCATTACTTTTTATTGTTGTTTATCGTGATCGCATTTTTGTTTGTTTGTTTTTTTTTTACATTTATTTTATATAACATTATTATTATGTTCTCATAGAAAGGGAGAGAACAAAAAAAAGAAGAAGCGTTGTTTATAATGGGTGCATTGTCGGATTCGTAATCTTTGATCAACATTTCACTTAATCGATTGATTTCCGTCACGTTGCATAATAATGGTCTTATTGTTTGTTAAAATTTACTATTTGCCAGTGGTCATTTCTATACAATACGTTTTTATTTCTATTTTTATTTAACGGTATTATAGATTTATGTTTGATCTGTTGCAAGTTGTCTATAATACGAAATTCTTACTCTAATGACATACATTTAAGTTGGTACACTTTTTGACATTTCAGTTTCGATGTCATTCCACTACCAATCTTAAAACAATAAATTTCTTACTGCAAATGTAATTAAAGATTTAGTATTTTCTACACACAATGTTTTCTCTCTCTCTCATTATTTAACGGTATTGAAAATGTATGTTTGAACTACAAATATTAAAGTTGCCTATAATTTCCTCCTACACCAATGACATACATTTAAGTTGATACAAACGTTTGAATGTCAGCTGTCATTTCGGTTTTGCTGTCATTGGACTTCCAATCTTAAAACACTAAATTTCTTACTGCGAATGTAATTAAAGATTTAGTATTTTCAACACACTATGTTTTTTCTCTCTCTCATTATTTAACGGTATTAAAAATGTATGTTTGAACTACAAATATTAAAGTTGCCCATAATTTCCTCCTACTCCAATGACATACATCTAAGTTGGTACAAACGTCGTAATATCAGCTGTCATTTCGGTTTAGATGTCATTCCACTACCAATCTTAAAACACTAAAATTCTTACTGCAAATGTAATTAAAGATTTAGTATTTTCTACACACTATGTTTTTTTTTATCTCTCTCATTATTTACGGTATTAAAAATGTATGTTTGAACTACAAATATTAAAGTTGCCCATAATTTCCTCCTACTCCAATGACATACATTTAAGTTGGTACAAACGTTTGAATGTCAGCTGTCATTTCAGTTTTGATGTCATTCCACTAGCGATTTTAAGACACTAAATTTCTTGCTGCATTTATTAATGTCATTAACGATTTAGCATTTTCTATACAATACGTTTTTTCTCTTTCATTATTTAATGATATTAAAAATGTATGTTTGAACTACAAATATTAAAGTTGCCTATAATTTCCTCCTACTCCAATGACATACATTTAAGTTGGTACAAACATTGGAATGTCAGCTGTCATTTCGGTTTTGCTGTCATTCGACTACCAATCTTAAAACACTAAATTTCTTACTTCATTACTTACTTACTTTCGCATTTTGAATTAATATAACTACCCTATCAAAAGAACTACTCTATCATAAGACACCCAAAACTTATAGGACGTAATCCAATTTTAAATCAATTTTTGAATAATTATATTCTAACAAAATTGTATTTCTTTTGTAAAGCTTAATGATACCTGAATATCATCATGTTGTCCATATTAATGTAGATACTAACAGTAACTTGTAATTTACAGAGTTTAATATTGCGTCATGTTAGTGATGGTATGAAGAGGGCATTAGCACAAAAAATGGTGACTTACTACTATAGCAAAGGAGACGTAATTGTGCTAATTTTCTTCTCAATCACATGATTTTCTTTAACTAAATTGTAATTAATAATATGTAAAATATTTCCTTTAGAAAGGTAGAAATCAATGAATAGCGCAGATGATGGAAACTGAAGTTTCTTCTATTGTTTTTTTTTTTAATATTGTATCATCTGTATGCGGAATTCACTTTCAAAGGGTACTTGATTCTTCTTCGCGTGGTGCTTTCGCATGCTTCCGAGACGTTCAATGAGCGAGCTCATCCAATTATCGCACCGGCCTGCCGGACCCAGTATTCTTCCATTCATTATCCTGAAACAGCGAACGCGAAGTAAACGGCTAATTAGTGAACGGTGATAATGGGCGTTGCGCAGTTGTATGTAATCAGCATCCGGTTCGAGACACGGGTGGTTTCCGATAGAAATATTATGCAAACATTTGTACACTTTGGAAAGAGAAGTATCTCTCTTTTGATGAGTCTGTATACTAAGAGTGTGAGAGAGAGAGCTACTTCAATTACGAATCTGCAACGTGTGTGGATGCAGTCGCAGAGATAAATGCGAGGCAATGTGAAATGACGATAACAATAAATAAGTGAGAGATGGCATTTTGACTCTTGTAGAGATAAAAAAAAGGAGTGTATCTTGGTCTTCATTTACGTGGGACAACGTTGAGAATGGAGGGGCCACCTTCGTCGTCCTCTTCGAGACATTTCTTTCCTGTGTCTGAGACGATGGAGAGGTTTTAGAGGAGGAGGAAGACTGCTTGCTTGTCCCACGTCCTCCTTTATCACCGCTCCCATTTCCCAATTGTATAGGACTGCTGCTGTTGCCTCCGTCGCTCCGTGCATTATATTGGAGGCACGGAGGAGAGACACATAACTGTTCTCCAGATAGAGTGAGACCCCAAAGGTTATATACATTGCATATAGTGCGCAAACATATACACATCTCCTCCTCTTCCTTCAACCATTCACTGCGACCTGCCGCATTATAAATTCAGGACCCGTCACATATCGAAATCGGCGCAAAATTAATTGTCCCAGCCTCTCAAGATACGTAACATCATCATATCTGCAAATGCAATAACTACAGATGTTTGTGTCTTCCCATAAATTACAAAGAAAATCCATTTTTTTTCAAAGAAAATGAAACAATTCTTAATATATTTCCATTACGAATGTATAGATGGCGCCACCAAAGTTTATTTGTTATTTTGTTTTTATTGACTTTATATACTGAAATTGTGTTTGCTTTCAAGGTAAATTGCAAAGAAAATTCTCAATTTTGCTGAAATTTTACAATGATTAATCTTTGCTTGGAAGTTGATTTTAATATTATAAAATGGGATCAGTTAAGAGAACGTTCGTTGTAATGACGCATTTTATCTGTTTCTCGTTTTTTTTTTAAAAAATTTTTATCTGCTAATTGTTTATAGCAGTTGTGTACATACTTTCAATGTCAAGTGTCTGTGCATGCAAACTCCAGATGACATTTTGATCTTTGCCTTTCGAAAAAAAATAAAAATATATATACATAATGTAAACGGACGGGACATTTACATTAAATTATTTATTTTTTTTTGTTGTATTTATGCGGACAAAACACACAAAAGCAAATCGATTCGTAATGGGAAAATGTGTTAACCCAGATAATTAACGATCGTATATTCTGTTTTACTAAGGTAAATTGTGCTCGTTGATTGCTGCTCACCAATGGGGTCGAGCAGAAATGAAACTATCTAATTTCGATGCTGGTTTTACGATCTAAGGTCATCATTCATTACTCGCCTATATTTGTTTTGTTGTTGTCTGTTTCAATGATGATTATTCATCCTCTTTCAGAATGTAGATAATCTTAATACTTAACGAAAATTGATATCAATTATCTGAGCTCATATGTATTTTGATTTCATTGCAAAATGTATTTATATAATTATAATTATGAAAGTTTTAATTATATTTTTGGACTAATCGAGTTAATCCTTATAGAAACTGTATTTATATTAATATTTTCAATCTAGTTTCATAAATTTTGATTTACCAATATTCTTTTCATTATTGAAGATTCGTAAGTCAAAATTTATTAACAAAATTGTAAAGAGTGATTTTTTTTTTAAATTTCATAAATATTTTCAGAAAAAAAAAATTGTTAACTTATTTGATGTTAAAAAATATTAATTGGTAAAGAATTTAAAAATAAATTTTTTCAGAAAAAAAAATTGTTAATTTATAAATTTGTAGTTTTTCTTAAATTTTACTAAATAGTTAAAACAAAAATTCTATTTTAATTATTAAGTTTATCCAAGTCTGTCGCTAATAAATAACAGTTGTGAACTAATCGAGTTAATCCATGTAGAAAATGATTTATATTATCATGAATGAGTGATTTTTTTTTAATTTCATAAATTTTTTCAGAAAAAAAAATTGTTAATTGAAAAATTTATAGTTTTTTTTTTTAAATTCTATTTTAATTATTAATTAACAAAGTTTTTCCAAGTGTGTAGATAATAAACAAGAGTTGACCATCTATTATAAAAAAAAACAGTACAAAGTGAAATAAATCAAAAGATTAAAGACTAACAGATAGATTAGTAAATATTGTAAAGAAAATTGTTGTTATTTCATAAAATATTCGATGTCGTTAGAATGAAAAATCGTTTTGCATCGTATACACGTTTACTTTTAAAAACTCTTAAGTTTAGTTTTTGTGCAAACTTTGTTTTATTTTTGCTTTATCAACATCGCTTGTCTGAACTCTTGGAAAGTTTGTCGTGTAAATATTTTTATTTTCGACTTGACAGGATAATAGCGATCCACTTTAAATCCATGTAAAACGCATCGAATGAACGAAAAAAAAAACTCGCACACAATAGAACAAGGGTTTTGGGTGGAAATTAGAGTTTTCTTTTCGTAATACATCCAGAATGTTGCGGGAAGAACAAAACCTGGAGCTGGTTTTTCATTAAGCCGCGCGCGCGTTCATTAAATCTAAATAACTCGGCGTATTTTATTATCCTCGGCGATGGAACAGGAGTATAGAGGTGGAGGTGGAGGCGGTTGTGCAATAAAGATCGTGCGCTGCGCTGTGCTGTGCTCGCGTTTAAAGGGGATGCAAACTAATTAATTCATTTCTTAGCCTCAGCTACCACCGCCGCCGCTTCCACCGAAGAAGCGGATTTCGTGCTTCAAAATCGAACGGGATTTAGTTGGAAAACCGCCCCCCCCGGCATTAAGAGATATTAATTACACCTTGACATCAACGAACAAAACATACACACACAACATGCAGTCTTCTCTAGCACAAAGGAGTGATTCTCTCTATTTTTCTTCGTTCAATCTTCTTCATCATCCGAAATGGGGTAGAGGAAAGAGAGCTTTGCTTCGGTTCTCGTTGGAATTATGAGCTTTAATTACCTCTGCACGGCGACTTCGGTAATTGCCGGAGCAACAATTCAAAATTACGCTAAGAAAATCTCGGGGAACGAAGCACAAAGCCCACCATTATTATTGCGATAATTTATCGTCCAACTCTTCCTCTCTTCTCTTTTTCTCTCTCTCTCACTCTCTCAGCGTAACTCAGCGAAACGTAAAATAAATTTTCGCTTTATTTTTACTTTACCTGTGAGCCTCCGCTCGGAATTAAAATAAATGTCCCGGAGGACGTAACGCGCGGCCATTCATAACTCTTTCAAGATCCACCCAAAATAAAGATGATGAATCAAAAAAATATCTGTATCCTCTTGTATCTATGCAATGTTGATGTTGATGATGATGATGTTTCTGGAGAAAGAGAGGACGGTTCCAGGAATTTTTGGAAAATTAAAGTCGTAACTCATAACGGCACTCTTTAAATTATAAAACGAAAGCTTCGCAATTACTCACTTTACCAGACGCGGCTTGCAATAAAACAATCCTCTCTCTCTTCTCTCTAGACTTGCTCCTCTCCGAGTAAGGAAGATGAAGATGAAGAAGTAATGTGGAAACGAAACGAAACGGACCAAGTAAAATTTCAAATGAGAAAATTAAAAGTAAAAAAAATTATATATAAAATAATGTGCGGGAATTATAATTGTTTTTCCGATGCAGTAGAAAATGTAATTATTATTTATGCACGAAAGTTTATTAAATCGTAGAAAGAAAAAAACAAATTAAAAACTTTTTTGATTTGTGTTTTTATTCTATAGTTTTTAGATGTTTGCTTGGTGTCATGAAAGAAGCGTTACTATTTTGATTAGCTGTCATTTTTTTCCTATTGAGGTTATGTCAATTTTTATTTGCAAATCCTATAAAGTAAAGCATATAATTTAATTATTTTACATATACTTCATTTTTTCTTTAATTATTTAACGAATTTATGCTAATTAAAAATCGTTTAAAACGAAATAAATTGCTGTCATGAAAGAAGCGTTACTATTTTGATTAGCTGTCATTTTTTTCTTATTGAGGTTATGTCAATTTTTATTTGCAAATCTATAAAGTAAAGTATAAATTTAATTATTTTACATATACTTCATTTTTGTTTTAATTATTTTACGAATTTATACTAATTAAAAATCGTTTAAAACGAAATAAATTAGTTGCATCATTGATAGCTGTCATGAAAGAAGCGTTACTATTTTGATTAGCTGTCATTTTTTTCTTATTGAGGTTATGTCAATTTTTATTTGCAAATCCTATAAAGTAAAGTATAGAATTTAATTATTTTACATATACTTCATTTTTGCTTTAATTATTTAACGAATTTATGCTAATTAAAAATCGTTTAAAACGAAATAAATTGCTGTCATGAAAGAAGCGTTACTATTTTGATTAGCTGTCATTTTTTTCTTATTGAGGTTATGTCAATTTTTATTTGCAAATCCTATAAAGTAAAGTATAGAATTTAATTATTTTACATATACTTCATTTTTGTTTTAATTATTTTACGAATTTATACTAATTAAAAATCGTTTAAAACGAAATAAATTAGTTGCATCATTGATAGCTGTCATGAAAGAAACGTTACTATTTTGATTAGCTGTCATTTTTTTCTTATTGAGGTTATGTCAATTTTTATTTGCAAATCTATAAAGTAAAGTATAGAATTTAATTATTTTACATATACTTCATTTTTGTTTTAATTATTTTACGAATTTATACTAATTAAAAATCATTAAAAAAGAAATAAATTAGTTGCATCATTGATTGCTGTCATGAAAGAAACGTTACTATTTTGATTAGCTGTCATTTTCTTACCGTTGAATTTATGTCAATTTTTGTTTGATAATCTTATAAAGTAAATTATATACTTTAATTATTTTACTTATATTTCCTATTTAATTATTTTACAAATTAATTCTAATTAAAAAACATTTGAAAAGAAATATATTATTTGTGTCATGAAAGAAGCGTTACTATTTTGATTAGCTGTCATTTTTTTCCTGTTGAGGTTATGTCAATTTTAATTTGATAATCTTACAAAATGAATTATGGAATTTAATTATTTTTACTTATATTTACTAATTTCATAATCACTTAATAATCGTTCTATTTATATTCGTGTCCAATGCGCTTTATTACGTAACAAAAACTGCGATTCTTCAATTACTCATCGTCGGTGAATTATGTGATTTGTGGATGACTCAAAGGACAATTGTATTTTGCGTTGAACCAGATAATTTGAGGTGGGACAGCAGCAGTAAAGTTGCACTTATTTCCTTGAGCTGATGTTTATGCAATAATTAGATCGTCGTGGGCTGGGTGGGTTTTCGCAATGGAGGGTGTAGGAGGAAGGTCGTAAAAACGGAGCAAAGTTATAAAATTGTTACTTGCAAAAAAAAAGAAGAAGAAGGGAAATGAAGAGAATCGAGGGGGTGGGTAAACGAGTGAAAGAGAGAAAGAGATGAGATCTGGTTAATTTTTCAAAACGAAATTTCATTTTATTTATTGAATCATTCAGTTTTAATCTTCTGCCATCTTCTCTGTAACCCCCCCCCCCGAACAGGCGATTACTTTAAAATACGAGAATTAGGGGCGGTTTCGGTGCGATCAGCTACTACTGCCTGCTTGCTTCCACCCTCACTACTAAGAAATGTCCTCACGAAACCAACCACCCCAACTCAACCTCTCTTTCCTCTCTAGCAAAATTTTATGCGTCCCGGCATTAAAATTGCGCCAATAAAAAACGGAAGTTTAATTGCGTTCCTCCATCGGAGGAGTCCCGGCGAGAAAATAATTAGTTTTTCTTATTGCGCTTACATATTTCATGCTTAGAGCGAGGAAGGAATGAGAATGATTTAAAAAATAAATAAAGGAGAGGAGAGGAGAAGTTAAATGGATACGTTTAATGCTCTCGAGGAAAAGTCGTATTGAGAAGCTTCGCGAATCGTCCTATTAATTGATGGAAAAGTAACTGTACTTGATCGGTTTTTATTTCTTCCTAGTTGAGAAATGCAATTTCAATTGTAATTGCTGAAATATTATTATTATTATTAGTAATATATTTGTAATAAATTTATTACTTTATAAACATTTTCAATTTTTAAAAAAATATTAATTTTTTTAATTTGAAATTTTCTATTAAAAGTAGTTTTTGTCAACATTGATATTTCATTGATTGAAATTTCGTTTGATGAAGTTATTATATTATAATAATTCTCTTATTAATTATCAAAAATAGAAATAATTTTAATAGAAAAATGTTATTATAAAAGCGCCATCTGTTGTTACTTTATGTAAATGTTTTTCAATCTTTACCAATAATATTCAATTCTAGTTTCATTTGTAATTGGTGTAATATTATTATTATTAATATATTTGTAATAAATTTATTACTTTATAAACATTTTCAATTTTTAAAAAAATATTAATTTTTTTAATTTGAAATTTGCTATTAAAAGTAGTTTTTGTCAACATTGATATTTCATTTATTGAAATTTCGTTTAATGAAGTTAATTTATTATAATAATTCTCTTATTAATTATCAAAAATAGAAATAATTTTAATAGAAAAATGTCATATTATAAAAGCGCCATCTGTTGTTACTTTATGTAAATGTTTTTTAATCTTTACCAAAAATGTTCAATTCTAGTTTCAATTGTAATTGGTGAAATATTATTATTATTATTAATATATTTGTAATAAATTTATTACTTTATAAACATTTTCAATTTTTTAAAAAAATATTAATTTTTTTAATTTGAAATTTTCTATTAAAAGTAGTTTTTGTCAACATTGATATTTCATTGATTGAAATTTCGTTTAATGAAGCTAATTTATTATAATAATTCTCTTATTAATTATCAAAAATAGACATAATTTTAATAGAGAAAGGGCATATTATAAAAGCGTCATCTGTTGTTGCTTTATGTAAATGTTTTTTAACCTTTACCAAAAATATTCAATTGTAATTTGTGAAATATTATTATTATTAATATATTTGTAATAAATTTATTACTTTTGAAACATTTTCAATTTAAAAAAAATCTTAATATTTTTTTAGTCACAAATTTCTTATAATTAACTTTGAAATTTTCTATTAAAAGTAGTTTTTGTCAACATTAATAAAGCTAATTTATTATAATAATTCTCTTATTAATTATCAAAAATAGAAGAGAAAGGTCATATTATAAAAGAGCCATCTGTTGTTGCTTATGTAAATGTTTTTCAATCTTTACCAAAAATATTCAATTCTAGACGTTTTCTTTAAACGTGAAGCTTCGATGAGGATTTAATTTTATTATTTTTGGTGACGCCATCTATCGTTACTTTGTGTAATTTTTTCAATTGTTTATATTGTCATTTTCTTTGACGCCATCTGTTGTTTCTTTTTTTTGTAATTACTCTTTCTATCTGCAAGAGATTTAATTTAATGATATCGAGTTAGTTGTAATGGTCAAGTGGTCAAGATAACAAATCGGCCGGGAGGAATGCGAATCCGTACGCTCGTGCAGAATCTAAGATATGGGTGATGGCCGTTTGGCAGATCGCCGTGTACGCGTCTCGCCTGCGAATAATAATGTATTCGCAGGTAACAAGAAAATGGCATTAAACCTCGCATATGGCTGTGATCCATACTTCATTCCGTTGTCCGTTGTGTGTGTTGCAGTTTGTTGTCGCTCGTTTTATTTATTTGTATTTTTTGTTTTGTTTGTATTTTGTAAATTTAAGACGAAGAGTTTATGTGGGATGTAACAGCAACAGCAGCAGCAGCAAGCGACTGCATTCATTAAAAGATCTGCACAGTTGGCCGGTCGCGCAGGCAAATTTCAATGTGGGGTGAAGAGGAAGGAAAACGTGGGGAGACGCAGACGGCAACGCTAGAGACCACATGGTTTATGGTTTTGATGGTAGAAAAACCCCAGACAAACCCTTGTCCTTCTGTTTCTTTTCCTGCTGGCTCTAGTGTAGTAGGTAGTGGTACAGTGTGGTAGTAATAGGTGAGATAGGATAGGATAGGATCAACTCTCTCTATCTTTGTTTCCCCAGTCTAGTCTCCTCGGTGTGCACTTGTCTGCATAAATATGCATGTGCATATGCTGGCTGCTATGGCCTCTGCCGCCCGGCCAACAAACCGTACGAAAAACGGATCAAGGCTTCAATTATTTTATTCAAAACCTCGCCTCACCTGAATCCATTACGGAAACGACGCCGCAGCGACGTGGAGAAGACACGGAACGTAATTACTGCGCTTCTCAAACTTTTGTTTCAACAATTTTTGACGTGCAGGACGTGTCCCACACTGATATCTATATGCACGCTTCATACCAATTTTTCTTGCAGTATTTTTAAATAAATTTCCATATTCACGGCTTAATCTGCTCTTCCGCAGTTTTTTTTAAAAAAACTGAATTATTTATATACCAAATTACATTTATTACCGCAGTTGTAGCCACACCATCCTACAAATAACACGTAATAATGTTTCTATTGGAAATAGTCTAAATTTCCTTTTTTTGAAGGTTTCAATTGGACAATTAAAATTGTAATTGTGATCTATGAAAAGTCGATGCGTTTTTTGTGTCAGGACGAAAATCTAATAAATAAAAGTGTGTGGGGAGGGGAAATGAGAATAAGAGGAGGCTGGACGCACGCTCGGTTGAAACTAAAACAAAACCGGAGCAGCGCAACTACAACAAAACAAATGGCCAGGAGACTTTGTGGAACGGCAATTTGCTGCATGAAGTGCGCCCATAAATTTTCTTTTCATAACGACGACCGACCGAAGAATCGGGAGTGGAGCATAGAGAGAGACAGAGAGAGAGAAAAAAAGGAGTCAAGTTGGAACGTCACCAGAAAATAAAAACTCGAAATGATTGGTGAATTTATACGTTTTAGTTCACTAAATTAGTCATGATATATAGTTAATTTTTTTTTTCTTATCGAGATGCATTAAAATAGTGCACTAATTATGTAGTATTTGGAAGAAAAGGATTCAGACATTTTTTTTGTTACGCCATCTTTCGGTCGTTTTTGAAAACTTTTTTTTTTATTTATTAAACAATGTGGTGGTAACAAATTTAAAGTTGCGGTTAATGTTTACAAGGTGTAGGTGATAAAAATACCAAAAAAAAAAAATGAGATGACAGTGTTACGACAGTTGCGATGAGTAATTAGTTGGGGCTCTCCCTTCTTTCGAAGTTGTTTTATGGTGGTAGTAAAACGTGTGGCGTGTTATTTAGATTTAATGAAGAAGGGGGATGGAAAGTGAAGTTACACGTAACTCACGTTTTTTTTTTTTGTTGGTGGTTGTGGTAGTTGTTGTTGCTGGAGTAAAATTGAGTCTGTCATTTTTATTTCATTTTTATTTCCTTCGAGAATGCTTAAGGGAAGAAAGGTGGAGGTCACGGGTTGGGGTGTGTGCAGGAGGAGGATTGGCGCCGCCGCCGCCCCGGATTTATGGGGGCGGCGGTACCCGTCCGTGCTAAGACTAAGACTAATTCGTTTACTTTTACAAGCGAGTTAACCTTATCAAGACCCGAGGTGGGGTTGGGGTGGTTTCGGTCGTATGTGCGTCTAAAAATAAGAATCGTTTGGCCCAGAAATGGGAGAACTTTAAAATTCCATTTGGAAACGTCGCCGCAGCGCAGGGGTGAGGGCGGAGGTCTTCTTTACCTTATTACCTATGAGTAGGCGGAATCCTCCTCATTCACCCTACGCGAATAATTTGCATGTTTTCCGCCCGAAATATTTGCCAACTTCCTTTTTACTTTAAATAAGACTTAGCACGCAGCGGTCATGAATATTACACAGGCCGCCGCTACCACCGCCGCAGACTACGACGACGTCGCCGTCTCCCCGTAATTATGCCGCCGAATGGGGAAAAACTTTTTAATGCCCCCCGTCTGAATTAAAACGAGACGCGTGCGCATATTTAATCGACGAACTAACATCAAAGTGACGAATTTTTAAGCGATGTTTCAAAGCCGCCTACTTAAATATATATATTCTTACATATTTTTGCATAATCAAAACGAATCGAAAACTATTATTACATATATAAAAAAAAAACAACTAAGAAAATGCATATTTTCTCTTGTCGATTAATTATTTTTAAATTTCCGTTACGTAAAAGCAAATTTAATTTGGAAGGAAAAAAAAAACGTTGCGTAACCGATAAGGTTCCGGATAAGGATTGTCGGTGAGGTCGGAAGGTCAGTAAACAATGTAATCGCGTTATCCAATTTAAAAAAAAAAACAAACTAAAAGTGGTAATAACAAATACACATTGAAGAGATTGAAAGAAAGAACACGTAATTAACTAATTGATCCGGTCTAGAGTTGTATTTTGTTGTATCATTATTTCAGGTGGGTTTCCATCATATCTGGTCTATGCTTCTTTCCTCGCTAATTAATCTTCATTTTTTTTTTTTGGTTTTGTTTCTGCAGCTAATTAATTAATTACTCACTCACTTACCGGGTTTGCAATTTCGAATGCAAATTTGCGGTTTCCTCCTTCAATTCCCGTCGCGTTTATTTTTTGTTTAGTTTGTTTCTGTGTGTGTGTGTTTTATGTTGGTTGGAGGTTGGCTGGAGGATGATGATGGAGATGCCCGCAATTTCGCTAATTTTAAAATCGCCAGGAAGTCGGTAGTTTTCTATTTAAGAAATGCCTTATCTCTCTCGAGGATCCAAACCGAACCTCCTCATCTTCTCGAAAGTTATTTTTTTGTTTTGTTTAAAATGCGTATTATCCATCTCTTTTTCTCCCATCTAGAGTAAACGGGCAAAAGATGAATAAGCAAAGAAAATTTTGATTATGCAATAATTTCGTTCGCAGATTGAATGACACGTTTATTCTATTTATAAGTTTTGAGAAACAAATTAAAACTAATTGGATTTATACATGAATTATTTTGTAACTAATGTTTTTTGTTGGCTTCTCGGTTTCTTCTATTATTATAATCTCTCCAAAAATACACTAGATTTTCAGTGTCTCGTTGCGCGAAGTGATGATGACTAAGTCAGTTCGTCTTTGACATGCGGATAATTTAGTGGCCCGTTCGGAATGTCCGCTCGAAAATAAACTCGAAAACGAGCGACGATGTCGCGTTTTCATTTCACATTTCAGTGAGAAAGTAGTCTACGCTCGAGACATGTTAACTTCGTGTTCAATATAAGAAAAGTTGAATTAGGTTAGTTTATATTCGGTTGAGTTTGATTGTCCAAGAGATTTTGTGATTAGTTTAGATTTGGTAAGTTTAAGATAGGTTAGGTTTACGGGAAAGATTTAAAATAATCCATTTTTTGCTAGCATCCTAGATTATAACAGACTTTTGCAATACTCGTAACATCTTAGATCATGGCACACTTTTGCTACATTCGAAACACCGTAAATTATGGCAACCTTGTTATTTTAGGTTGATCTGATAGAGTTTCGATATTTAGTTTAAAAAAAAAATGAGAATTTGTGTTTTCTTACATAATATTGTGTAAACAGACAATTTTATTTTGTATCGTTTTCTTCAAAATCGCGCATTTTATGTTCGAAACAAAAACATTTTTCGCTAGCATCCTAGATTATAACAGACTTTTGCAATACTCGTAACATCTTATATCATGGCACACTTTTGCTACATTCGAAACACCGTAGATCATGGCACACTTTTACACAATATTATGTAAGAAAACACAAATTCTCATTTTTTTTTAAACTAAATATCGAAACTCTATCAGATCAACCTAAAATAACAAGGT
>NW_017096483.1:0-22787 GCF_001412225.1 Nicrophorus vespilloides
TCCCTTTGACAATATAATCAGTGATTAAACTTTGCGATGGCTTTGCTATTTTTTTGTACAATTCCTGATATCCAGAAATGCAATTCTGAAGCTCGTGTTAAAGCTTGAATGCTCGTTCAGAATTATCATCTTTTTCGATGAAATGGTTTGCCAATTTGTGTCAAAACGTGTCAAAATGGCATAAAATAGTTATTTAAAAAAAATGCTTCTTGAAATAAAAACCGCATAAAAAGGGGACCAAGTGTATTCTATATAAGTTTTCTCGTTATAAATTATGTAATTCTATATCGAATCGCAAATAAACGTGAAGGTTAATCATTTCTTTATTAATTGAAGCTTCGTTTCATTCGAAACCGTCTGATTTATCGATCCTTTGAATTCTAATTTATGTGGGGTTTCTTCTTTAAGGTGCTTCGATTCGTTCATTTACTTTTATTTGTTTTATACATTCTTTTCTTCTTCTTCTTTTTTTTCGGTTTCGTTTCTTGCGTATTCTTTGGACTCCCGTATATAGACGTGGGCCGTAGAAGCAATTCCTTGTCCCGCGATAAATAATTCAATTTGCTGGCAGAGTGAAGAAGGAAAAGGAAACCGGGTTCTCTGGATGTGACATATCATAGGCGCCGACACTGAACGCGCGATCCCAGGAATTTCCCGTATTTATTTTCTTTTTTTGCACGATATTAAGTGGACGCTGCTAATCGATTATCGGAAAACAGAAGAACCAGAAGAACACTTTAACACTTTATATGGGAAATCGATGCGGTTGAAGCCGAGACGATAAATCAAATCACGAAAAATTTAGAGTCAAACTCTAAGGTTCCAATTCAATTATGCGCATAAATCCGTGCATAAAATACGTTATTTATTCATTCATTAGATTTATTTGATACTTTTCATTTACTTTTTTCCTTTCTTTCCAAATGGTAATGGAGAAATCTCGCCAGCTCCAAACGCTGATTTATTGTTGAATTTATTCCATTCAGTAGATTAGAAGCTTATCGCCACGGCTTCATAAACTACTTTTCTTCTACTTTCCAAACGCGCGCAACTTATTACCACCATAAGCTTGTCAATATTTAGAAATGTTAAATCCTGCAACGAATTACCAACACCTACCGCAAATCAGTTCATCCACTCTAAGTATATACTCAAACATTTCTAATTCCTAAAATACAATTATCTACTGAATACTTGTAAAATAAGTAGCTTCCCTACAGTTCCTTCAATAATTACGAACATTTAAGAATTATAATTACAAAATTGAATCCCAGAAATTTGCGGACTTCTCTTCTCATTGTCACTCTTTAAGCGAGGTTGCACAGTATTAAGAAACTTAACTTAAACTTTCTAAAATATGTATTATGAACACTAATATATCATAACTAGATTGCTTTATATAATTTGTAACTTTCGTAATTAAAAAAAATAATTAATTAATTCTAGGTAGTAAAACACAAAATTATCGAACATTTTTATTATATGTATATGTTTGTATCATTTTTATTGTTAAAAATATCATTAAATCATTAAGAAATAAATTTTAACTCTAAATTGTGCCCGGCGCATCCACAAAGTTCAATTTGTATATATTCTTACCAATTATACGTTTCCTTAAGAAAATTGAATACTTTATGACTAAACTAATAGAATCAAATGGAACAATTAAAATGTCTATCAAATAAAAATGAAATTTCTACAATAAATTCTCAAAATTATAATGACTAATTCCAAATTAATTATTTTGTAATTGATAGCATATTAGGTTTTAATGCAATATTAAAGTAATCAAAATTTTAATTAAATATCCTTGAATTAGAAGCAAAATTACGAATAAATATTCATATAATGATTACTTCTAATATTACTGTAATTCTGAATTTTCTTGTGAAATTTTCTAATTAAAAACTTTCTATTTGATTAATTTTGAATCAAGAGTTACGTGTTGATGGAAATCTGATGATAATTTTTCAAAAATAAATATACATGTTATAATAACTCCTTATGTTAGTGAAATGTGTTTCTGGAAAAGTATGAGAAATATTCAATTTAATAATGTGTAATTTGTATATAGAATTTTGTATATAGCTGAGAAACTTTCAAATATAAATTTTCATAATTGATTATAAAATAATAAAGAAATAGACATGCAAAATAATTACAGGTAATTATGGAAAATATATTAATTTATCATGAAATTTACAAATACAAAATTTAGTTGTTAATTTTTTTATATTCTATTAATTGTGATTGATGGTAACTTAATAGTTACTGATAACATACTTATTACTTCAATTTATCGATATTATATAAGAATATCATCAGAATTGACTTGTAATTAAAATAATTATAAAAATATTTACATTTTATTATTTTACACATATTTACAAAGTGATGATGAGTATTTTAAGTGATTTATTTTTTTCTTGGAAGTTGGAATTCGTGGCATTTCGATGTGCAATCCGTTTTCCCTACGCACCGTGCTAAATCGAAAGACAAACAGAGCGTTAACACGATTAACTTTAAACCAATTGAGGAGTAAGTGGTGAGTAAAAAAAAGTATCTGAGTTAAATTGGAATCGCTTAGCGTTAAGTTAATTAGCGTCGATTAGGAGACGTTCGAACAACTGGAAACATGTCATTTCATTAAAGAAAAACATAATTACCGCTAATAGATTCCGAAACTGGCGTGTCCCAATCAATTTATCCATGATGCTACTAAATTGTTTGTATTATTTGATCATTTAATCATCATTATTTAATTAATTTCGATCAAATAAAAGATTTTTGTTACGTAAATTATGATGCAATGGATAATTTAATGTATGTATGTTTAAGCTAATCGTTTTGGTTCATGTAATTTCGAAGGATTAACATCTTCACAATGCAGGGGAAAGGAAAATCTGCATAGAAGATGAGTGTAAGAAAAGAGAGAGAGAAAAAAATAACTGGATACAATAATGAGTATGTTCGTTGCCGGAGACGTCAAAATAAAGGTCAGGATGATGCAGTAAATTCGCGATGTATGTCATTAATCTATTAAATTGAGGATATGCGGCGAACAGTCATGAAAAACGATTAATAATCGAAGGAAAATGTCTCGAGCGAGGATATTTACGGGCGAACGTTTCGAATCCGCGAAAACCGCATAAATCCATCGATCTGATAGATAATTAAATAAAACGATTACAGAAAGTTTTCCATCCACCCAATTTGAAACAATATTACCGTTTCCATAAAATAACAACAACAACAACAACCAAAGTAACAACAACAACAACAGTAAAATTTCCTCTCACTCTTTGCCTGTTGCATATGGATGTAAATTTTTGTGAAAGTGCAATTCATCAGCGTTTTATTGACGGCTTTTCCACGCGGCATCGGGTTTCTTTGCGTCGAGATGAAAAGGTTCCAAGATCTTCCAGGTATCGGGTAACGTTCGCAATTAATTTAATTCGAAGTCGAGTCGAAGAGGAGAGGAAAATGCTGGTATTTGCTGGTTTCGGTTTATGTAAGTTTCAAAGGATGGGTCGCGTGCCTTCTGATCCTTCGATAAAGGATGCGGGCCAGCCAGGATCGATTCTCCTCGTCCATAAATCCTTACCGAGCCGTACTTTCCAATTGCGCCTTTAACATCATTTTTCGAAGCCATTAATCTTGCTCGGATCAATTAAATTGGATTAGCCAATGCGCGCACGAATCCATCATTGTCCAACCGGATTGCTTAATTAATTTTGATTGCATTATTATCATTATGTTATTGTGAAAACTTATCTGTATTCGTTCTTTTCTTCTCGTTCCAGGTATGAACTCTAGCCACGTCACCTCTTGCTATGTAAGTCGATTTCTATATACATTCATCATACACTTCAAAGTACTTTTTATTAAACGGAATTTTATTAGTATATTACTATATAACATACTTTTACTAATTACAATATCATTGAATTAAAAACATTATTAATTATTTATATTTTTCTATTTTATCATATTAATAATAACACTTTTTTAATATCACATATTTTGTAAATTTTAACAATTTTAAGAATTTAACGATACATTTTTGTAATACTCTTAATTAGTTACAAAAAACGTGTTTCAACATTAAAGTTGTCTATAAATCTTCTTTTCAAGCACTGCATTCTTCAAATATCCTTGATTTAGAAGCAAAACTACGAATAAATATGCATATAATGATTACTTCTAATATTACTGTAATTCTGAATTTAATTGTAAAATTTTCTAATTAAGAACATTTTATTTGATTAATTTTGAATCAAGAGTTTTGTGTTGATGGAAATCTGATGATAATTTTTCAAAAATAAATATACATGTAATAATTACTGCTTATGTCAGTAAAATGTGTTTCTGGAAAAGTATAAGAAATTTTTGTAATAATCTTTATTAGTTACAATGCAACCAAAGGGCTATCAACCTAAGCCCTTCTGCCCAGAGACACAAAAAACGTGTTTCAACATTAAAGTTGTCTATAAATATTCTTTACAAGCGCTGCATTCTTTGGCGAGTTTAATTTGTTAATATATATATTAACTATGTGGTCATATATTGTTATTGGCCTGTGAATTCTGTTGTCCTGAATATCTTTAGGTAGATCACACGTCTTTTTATTAAGTTGTCTTACTTTGATGTTAGATATACTCGGTATGGGTTTTGTTGGCCTCTTGGGACCGAAGTGCGGATTCTTTCTTCGGTCTTCCGCGTTTCCGCTTTCCCTGCTCCTAACCGGAACTAGTGGCCTCCGAAGGGCAAGACGATGTATCGGTGCCCTCTTCCCGCTCCATGATCACAAGAATGAACTGCAATCACACAGTCGATCCCAAACGAAGCCAAAAAAACAGAAATATTTATTATCACAATGCTGCTATCAAACACGTCTGTGCTGCTCCGTGTCCCGAATCGAATTCAACATTTTTCTATATTTCTGAATTTCAACGATAGAAAAAAAATATAGAATTTTGTAAATAAACTAACTAAAATATTCTTTTTGTCACTTCGTAAAACAATGTTGTTTGTATAAAGTAAACGTTTAAATTGCGTATGAGTCTAATTTATATGTACATAAGATTGTAACTTAAATGTTTATTTAATTTCTTGGTAAACGATTGGATAGAATAGGATTCCGCACTTTACTCGCATAGTTTAAATCTTTGTCGTTGTTTGTACATCAGTCGTACGGAATTTACGTTTCGAAAAAATAAAAAAAAAACTATTTAATTGGTCATCAGCCAATAAGTGGATTAACACGTTTTGTAATATGTAATAAAGACGTTTTATAGTTATTACTTCAAGATACTCGTAGATTGATTGTTTGCCACTATAAAAAGACGTTTCATTATATAATTCATGATTTGAAAGCTACGCTAAATTATTAAATTACCATCACATTACTCTTCAAAGTAGAATTATTAACGTTGAAAATAAACCAACCAATAAATATTTTCAAATAATTAATGTAAAATATATATTATTAAACTAAATACAAGAAATATACTACTTTTGTATTTTTATTATAACAAGTTGTAAAAAGCACTTTAAGTGAATTAGTTGTATAATTTCGATATTAAATACTATAATTAATACGAAAGATCAAGGTAAAAACGTATAAGAAATATAGAAAAAGTTGGCAGAAAAACTTAAGTCAAAAGCCCTTTGTCGCAATGAAAAACTGTAAATAAATAGTAAAAGTATAATTTTGATATTTGATATTATTCAAAACTAGATAATTTTAAATAATGTAAAATATTTAAATAATATAACTTTATATTAAATTGTAAGGAGTATCTTATATAATTGTATATTTCTGTATGAATCTAATTGAAGCATTAAAGCATTTGTTAACTTAATGTATATTGCAATATAAGTTATGTAAATGCATCTGAAAATTATGTTTAACGATCTATTTCACTTGGTTAACCGGTTACATTTAAGGGACAGGAATGCCACTGTATTTCAGAATCTCATAACTGCGTTACAAACGAGCGCCGAGAAATAACATCTCGACGGCATTCGTTAGTTTTATCTGCGCGTTTTATCTGGACGCGAGGAGTTTCAGATCTTCCCGTCCTCGCTTAAATTCAGTGCACAGCCAGGATCGTGTTTCCTTTTCCGGTCAGCAGCTTCGGTGTCCGATGCTTTTTCTGTTCTCCGGCCGAAGCCAAGACAAATGGCGCGCGGCAAGGCCTGTTTTGCATAAAATCGTGACCCGTAATGCTACCAACCGACAGCGCCGATTTCATCAGTTAATAACTTCGAAAATTTTTCAATCCATCTCTATCTCTCTCTCATTCTCACGTTTCTCTCAAACGCATTCAATAATAAATCGGATTAATAAATCATATCATATCTGCTGCATTGCGAAAAACCGTTTGTATAAGACTGTTGTATGATGCGGGGATATGGCGTAGTTTTCGAGATCATGCGAGTGAGGTCAATCGACCTCTGTTTTATGGTGGCCAGGAAGAGGTTATGCAGAAGTCTATGGGTTGGAATGAGACGTGGAATGGCGAGGATTGAAGGAGTGAGAGAGACGGAAGGAATGTGAGAGATCCGACCCGGTCAGGTCGAGCACGATCCGTTTCGTGTAATCCTGTAACGTGAAACGCCTCTGTCACGACCCGACAATCCATAACGCCATTAATAATCGGTTACTTAATCTAATGACACAATACTAATTTAATATATTGATTGGAATTTAGTAATTGTTGCGTAGGTAACAACAACAACGACGACGACGAGGACTGCCGCAAACGGCGACATGCTAATGCCCTTCTCGGAAAAACTCCAGTCACGAACGTGTATGATCCTTAAGAAACCGATGCTTTATTCATGCATGGAAAAAAAAAGAAGTCTCAATGAACCATTTACAATTCATTTGTAACAAATCATTACGTATCTATACTTATAAAGTTATACAATAATTATCAAGTCACAACAACGGACATTTCCAATCCCACAGTCTATTTACTCTACGTATTTCACATATAAACACACTCATTTATATTTCATCATTAATTAATTAATGAAACTTTGGTTAGTCAATAAACAATAATTATCAACATAGAAAATCTAAATTCAGATTCAAAAATAAAAAAAGTTTCTTCTAGTTTAACCGCAAATTACGAGTACATGACAAAAAATATAACTATACCAGTAAATACGTTTTAAAGTATAAATATGTAGCTTTAATTAGCAACCACAATTTGAATTTATCGTGTATAATTTTCGATATTACAAAAATAGACACTTTTTTTAATTTTAAAAAACGTTTCTTCAAGTTTGACTCTGAATTACGAGTAAACGACAAAAGATATAACTATACCAGTAAATACGTTCTAAAGAGTAAATATTTAGCTTTAATTTGGTTGCTCAAGATTCAATTTGGCACTCATATTTTTCGAAATATAAGCAAAACTATAAAGACACTACTTCGAACTTTACAAAAAATAATTCTTGTTTCACAGTAAATTACGTTTAAAAGACAAAAGATACAACTATTCCAAAGAAAAAGCAAAGATTTATAGATTGATAATCCTATGAGGCTATAATAGTTAGTGATTAACGTACGTATACATAAATCGATTCTACCTTTGCTTTTATCCATTGACTTGTAATTAAACTTTGACTTTGGATTTGCACATCCGTTAGTTGCTGATTGATTATCCTCTGAAGTTGCATAACTACTAATTTTTAATTCTTTATTTTTAACATTTTTTTTTAAGATATTTAACTTAAAGGTTAGTTGTATATGTTTTCATTTACTTTATATTTATTTTATTTCATTTACTGCAACAAAAAACGATGAAATACATTTTAAATATATTAAAATTTGTAAAATTGTGTGATTTTTTTCATTAATACTAATATTATAATATTTTGTGAGTCAATACAACTCTGAATTCTCTCATTTACAACATTGAAATACCAAATTGTGTTGTCATTTTGCTACTGATTATAAGGAAATCAAAATTTGTATTAAATTTATACGATTAAAAGAAAACAAATCTATAAATATTCTTTCAACTTCTAAAATTTCAATAAATTGTTTCGATAATAATTATGAATCATCATCATCATAATTTTCTTATATAAAATCTGCACATTTTCGTATAAATTTTTCGTTCGAAATTGACTTTCAACGCTTACAGGCATTTCGGTGTTACGAAACTGTTTACCAATTCGATGATTCACACATCCATTACACTAAAAAAAATGAGTTGAAGAAAAAAAAAAGCAATCAACATCTGCTATATTGATATTTCGCAGTTGGTGTCATTAAACTTAATGCATTCATTCATAACAATTTAATGTTAAAATAAAATAAAAGTAGTTTTTTTTAATAAATATCCATTGTTTTCATTATTTTATTTTCATTGATCCATTTCGATTGATCTGTTTACAATTTGGTTATTTTGTTACGCAGAAATGTAATATTCGTATTTATAAAAAATAAACAATAAATGAAAATTTTTCTTTTTTGCATAGATTTACTATTATTGAATCATTAGCGTCAATAAATCTGTTTTTAATTTATTTTTAAGAATGTTTTTAATTCTATTTTAAAGAAAGAAAAAATACTTTACGAATTCCGACTAGATTTGATGCTGAAATTTTCAAATTTTTAATATATAAAAAAATGCAATTATTTTCTTGTTCTATTGTAATTACGTAATAATTTGGAAAATAATTGATAAAAAAATTAAAAATTTATTGATAAAAATTTGAAAAATTCTTAATATAAATTTGAAGAATTGTTGATAAAACTGTGAACGATTTTAAAAAGAAGTTTGGAGATGGCTGGATTAAGGTCATGGTAATTCTTGCAAAGGTTTCTAAATGCATACGTTTCGTGTTTATGTATGTATATATAAATATAAGTATCAATGAAATTAGTAGAGGATTGATAATGAGATAAGGCATATGTGGGTTGTAGAAATCAGGGCCAATGGTAACTTATTATTGACGTGTGTTTGTGTGTATTATGTGTTAATTGCGCTCCCGGATTCGGAATCGCAGGAATCCGGACTTGCTTCTGTCTGCGTTATGCATTATTATTATTACGGTTATTACAGTGCACACACAAAGATAAAGGCAATCAATTGTTGCAATCTGCATAGAACACGTACAACGAGGCGATTTATCGCGTCTAGCAAGAGAGAATTTATTAATGTGCAGATGTTAATTTCCAATGGTGAGTCCTTCGAGACTTGATCTGACCTCCTCGCACGCAGAGCGCTAAAGGCTCTCCTCTCCCAAAAAAGGATAACAACTGAAATGTCGAAACATATTGAATTTCGCGGTTTCCATTATATAAATAAATATACTGTGTGTAAATAATGCGGGAAATTGTTTTTGCAAAGTTCAATGGAATAATCTGGAATTGGGTGGAGGAGGAGGTTAGAAAAAAAGAAAAAAAAATATATGAGAGGAGTTTCTCGGTGTGCGAAAGCGAGGTGGAGCGAGAGTGAATGAAAGAAATGCCAGTAGATAGATAGATATTTATGTGTCTATTGTTTTAAGGCATCGTCACTGAACTATAACCATTTTGCAAAAGGCGAAATGTCAGCGCACTTGTAAAGCGTGCATTTCTATTACGTGTCGAAATCGTGGAAAATACGACGAAAGCGCACCGAATACTTGTGGATGTGGTTGGATGTGGTCGTTGGCTGGGCTCTGGCTGTGTTGGTCTGAGTGAGGTTCGTAACTTATCGGCCGAGGAAATTATGTCAGACATAAGGTCAGGATCTGCCGGCATAACCTGCGCTGCGTTGTTCATCGGACGATGATGGCATACGGCAACCTACTACGAAGAGCAACAACAACAACAACAAATGCAGAACCCAAGATATAGAAGAGACAGATAACCCGAGTCCTATGCTAATTTCACCTGCTGCTCCACCACGCGCTTCTTCGCGTTGCGTCATCGCAACCAACAATCCTCACGTAACTAATCTAATCCATTCAAGATAATCCCAACTTTAAACCCTGAATACGCGACAACTCGCCAAAATCGAAGTCTTTCAACTTGTAAATATTATATACAAAAACAAACAATATTTATTGAATAATAAAATACAAAGGGGTTATTAAAAAAAATATATAGAAAACGCACATTTTTGTGTTTATCTGAAGAAATATATAAAAACAAATATTTCTCTATATTAATTTCTCATTTTTACTGAATCGTTAACGATTTTATGTAAATCATAAAAAAAAATATACAAGAATATCTCGCAAAATCCCGTTTCGATCAGTCCGGATACACTATATAAATAATATACACTATCATCGTTTTTTTTTTTCCTTTATACAGTCAAGTTTCTTTTCGTGAGGTTTAGTTTTATATGTAATTAGTTCCTCGTTTAGTCAGGTTTCAAACAGTCCGGGTCGAAACCGAGTATTCGGACTATGCGAGGTATTACTCTACTAGCAGATATATATAAATTTACAAAGAAACGTTTAAATTAAAGAATCATCACGCAGCAATTGCAAATCGTTAGTTTAACTGAAAAGATTAAGAAATAACAGCACACATGTTTCAAACAGTCCGGGGCGAAACCGATTATCCGGATTATTCGAGGTATTACTCTACTAACAGATAGAGATAGATTTACAAAAAACGTTTAAATTAAAGAATAATCACGTAGCAATTACAAATCGTTAGTTTTAAATGAAAATATCAAGAAACAACAGCACACATGCTTCAAGCAGTCCTGAGCGGAACCGATTATCCGGACTATGCGAGGTATTACTCTACTAACAGATAGATATAGATTTACAAAGAAACGTTTAAATTAAAGAATATTCAAGTAGCAACTACAAATCATTAGTGTTAAATGAAAATATCAAGAAATAACAGCACACAGGTTTCAAACAGTCCAGGGCGAAACCGATTATCCGGACTATTCGAGGTATTACTCTACTAACAGATAGAGATAGATTTACAAAAAACGTTTAAATTAAAGAATAATCACGTAGCAATTACAAATCGTTAGTTTTAAATGAAAATATCAAGAAATAACAGCATACAGGTTTCAAACAGTCCGGAACAAAACCGATTATCCGGACTATGCGAGGTATTACTCTACTAACAGATACTTATAGATTTAAAAAAATGTTTAAATTAAAGAATAATTATGTAGCAATTACAAATCGTTAGTTTTAAACGAAAATATCAAGAAATAACAACACACAGGTTCCAAACAGTCCGGGATGAAAGCGATTATCCGGACTATGCGAGGTATTACTCTACTAACAGATAGAGATAGATTCACAAAGATACGTTTACATTAAAGAATAATCACGTAGCAATTGTAAATTTTCAGTTTTAAATGAAAATATGAAGAAATAACAACACGCAATAAAAATGCAGTTTGATTATTATTATTCATAATTGAAATGCGAATTAATCTCAGTAATTGAATATGTTATAGCTTACAGCAAGTGCTACTTACGAGACGAAAAAAATAAATAAATAAAAGGTAATTAAATTAAAATTGCAGGAAGAGAGTGAGCGAAAAAAAGTAAATAAGCAAATTAAATTTTCTATTATCGCGACGTGAAAGGCTAATGGATAAAATGCGCTTTATGGCAAAATAAATGTTTCCTAATCGGTTTGAATAGCACACACAAAAAAATAACAACAACAACAGCAACAAGTAAATATAAACTTCTTGCGCATGAAATATGTTTAGATGGAAACGGTGAGCTTTTCGAGATCTCAGGTGTTGATTGCGGTAATTATTCGTAGGTGTATTAAGGAAGTAATTACAATTTTAAAGTGCCTTTGTTGCTACTTTAAAGTGAATTTAAGTAAAATTAATATAGTATATTTTTGCTCGTTTTATCATTAATTTTAATGGATTTTTACCGACACAGAATATACTAACTATGATGGTAATTTATTTTTAGTTAAGGTTAATTTTCAAGGATAATTTAAGAAATTTTCCGTTTCCTCAAGTCTTTATATTTAATAGAAAAGAGAAATAAAATTTCAACTTTAATTGATAATTTGTTTCTATTTTATAAATTGACAAATTATTTTAATAATTTTTTTAACTCTTTACAGACGAAGCAATCTTAACAGCTATAAAAAGACTCTATAAAGTTGGGCGTATATATCCGCCATTCGTCCGAAAATTAGTCAAATAATAATTGCCACGTTATGTAATATGTTTAATGTGTTATTACATTACACAATTCATTGCATTGAGTCTCTTGATATTTGTATTTTTTTTTACGAATACACACCAAGAAGAGTAATGGCCGTGTTTGTCGCTAAAGTCCGGATATAAAATGAAGAGATTTACAAGCTGGGCTGACGCTAATCCGACGAAATTTATTGGAATTGTACTGGGAAATTGAATATTTCTGCCGAGCTCTTTTTCATCATCGTTTACGAAGCATCTGCATGCGGGAATACATGAAAATTATTATATTACGCATAAAGATGTGGAAGAAACCCGACGGTCATTTTCCGCCTAATCTCTGCTCCGATTGAGGAGCAAATGAAAATACCGAAGGCGATGGTAAAATTGTAGAAGAAAGAACGAGATGGACTAAATAGCTGAGAACGAGACGAATGGATAACTGTAAAAAATATATGTAAAACACGTGTACATATACATACATTTCTCTATATATATATAGTACATGTCTACATACATACACTATACACGTGTACGTTCCTTACGTGATCAGACGTCTACGCTCGCAAGATACCCGGTCACGTGTATTTCCAACTTCGTCCTTTCATTAACATACAACTTCATTTAATTGACAAACACGACATTATTTAACACTCGCTTCGAAAATTTGATACGCTTTTTACGTACGAAGCACCAGAGAATGAACGAATACGTAACCGGATCCGGTCAATGAAAACTTACGTTGGCTTAGGCCCTTCAAAATCACATAAGAACGTAACCATTTACAGTTACACAAATAAATAAGAAACACAATTTACAACGTGTAAACAACGTCACATCAGAGACCTTCACGTAACCAGAATAAAAATTAGAATACATAACATCGTTCCTTTACAAAAAGTCGTAAAAGAAAATCACCTTTATAAACAAATCTATTGTAAAGATGAGTTTTTAAATGATTTAATATTCGAAAATTTATTGAAAAATTTATCAGAATTAAGTTTTAGTTAATCAAAATTATCTTTTAGATTATTAAAACTAACACTTAGTTTATCAAAGTTAACTTTTATTTTATCAAAATTAACACTTAGTTAATCAAAGTTAAGTTTTAGTTTATCAAAATTAGAACTTAGTTAATCAAAATTATCTTTTAGATTATTAAAACTAACACTTAGTTGTTGAAGGTTAACTTTTAGTTAATCATAATTATCTTTCAGATTAACAAAACTAACATTTATTTAATCAATAATAACTTTTACTTTATCAAAATTAGCACTTAGTTAATCATAATTATCTTTTAGATTAACAAAACCAACACTTATTTAATCAATGTTAACTTTTACTTTATCAAAATTAGCACTTAGTTAATTATAATTATCTTATAGAATATCAAAACTAACACTTAGTTAATGAAGGTTAACTTTTACTTTATCAAAATGAACACTTAGTTAATTAAAGTTAAGTTTTAATTTATGAAAATTAGCACTAAGTTAACCATAATTATCTTTTAGATTAACAAAACCAACACTTAGTTAATTAATGTTAACTTTTACTTTATCAAAATTAACACTTACTTAATCAAAGTTAAGTTTTAGTTCATTGAAATTAAAACTTAGTTAATCAAAGTTAACACTTACTTAATCAAAAATATCTTTTAGATTATCAAAACTAACACTTAATTAATCAAAGTAAACTTTATTTTATCAAAATCAACTCTTAGTTAATCACAATTATTGTACAAAAACTTGTGTTTTTATGTTTATGATGAATATGTTTATTTTGAAGCATATCTAAACATTAACTAATCCATTATAAATCTTACATGATTATCTTTAAGTTTATACGTTTATAAGTTTAACAAAATTTAACTTTTGAGGAAAAAATAATTTATGATTACCTTGAAGATGATTATTTATTTAAGTTCTCTAATACTTATTAATGATTCTACTATGCCAGGACTCTAAATTGAAAAAAAGCAATACTAAATAAACTATAAAACTCTATAATAATAAATCACTTCTGTAAGACGCTGACGCTAAAATCATTAACGAAACAATTATAAATCATTTGCAACGTAACGGCCGATAGATCGTTAAATGAATATCTCGTAGACAAAAAAAAATACTAGCAACAAAAAAGGAAAAGAAAACAGGAGTATGCATACTTCATTTCGTAACATATGATTAAATAAATGCACCAGTTTTGTAATCAGTCCGTAATATCTGGTAGACTCGTTTCATTTTGGTTTTGTTTACGTTTTAATTAGCGCTTTTAATGAGTTCCCCTCTTCTTTCATTATACTTAATTGAGCGTATTATGCAAGGCAATGATTCTTAACCTTCTTGAGATCACTACTTCAGACACAACGCGTGTTATTTAATAATAATAATAAAAGAATGCAAAGAAGAAGACAAAAATATATATAAAACTAATTAATGTTTCATTTTTGGTAAAGCGTTTCGTAATTTTTCAATTAATTAAGTTTTTTATATCTACAATTTATGTTAATTTCTTAGTGAAACTTATGTAATAATTGAATAATTTGCGAAAATATTTGCTTTTTGGAAATTTCGATTATTAAATATTTCTTTTATTGCAAATAATAAAACATTAACATTTATTAATTAAATGAATATAAACTTTGTTTTTGACATTTAAATTAAATAAAAACTTAAGAAATATAATTATAAAGTTTGAAACTGTTTTCTTTTTTTTTCAATAAAACTAGAATGTATATTTTCTTTTAGAAACATTGATTTAGAAACTTGTATTTTCTTAATTATAATATGTTAATTATAAAACTAATAATCACAATTGTGTTCAATACTTGAAACAATTGAATTGTTTCAAACATTTGTTGATGCATTTAACAAAAGCCACCCAAGTTAAACAAAACAAGCAAAAAAAACGTTATAAATATTTAATTAACTACGAACTAACTTAGGTAAGTAATTGATCTATAAAGCTTGAGTACGGATCCTTGTTGTGCGCGATTGAACGACATAAAATCAGCAAGTTAATAAAGCGCAACAATTAAACCTCTCTTTGGATCCGATTTAATTGCGAACGTTTCTTTTATTTATATCCTTCTCTCTTATTCTGCATTACGTAATTGGAACAATTACCAGCGGCAGTTCATTTCCTAAGTAGGAGGAGGACGACGAAGATAAAAAAAATAAATGTGCACAAGTGCGGTGAGAAAATTCACTCTTAGCCTGTCCCATTGTTACGTGAGATTAATTAAAATTGATCATTTATCGCCCACACAATTCTTACTTTTCACTACAAACAATTTACTAAATTCAATGAAAATTGGGCTCAATAAATATGATAAAATTGAAAATTGATCGATCAAAGTTTAATTGATTTCAAAATTTTAATATTAATACCGTTCTCTACGTGGTTCACCTCGATCAATCAATCAATCAAAACTGGATTACGGATTTGTTACATTCCGTATTACCAATTGGAAAAGCTACCAGGAACAAAAAAAAATATAATATGGTGTGCTGTACACGGTTGTTCTTGAAATGCAGTTTTGCACAACGAGCGCGCAAAGAAAAAAATTGGTTCACATTGAAATTGTTGTTTTTCTTTGTTTTCACAACGATTACTATGTTTTTTATTTTCTTTTTGTAATAGACGAAACCAATTATAGTTGTACGTTATTTTATGCACCTTTCATTGAAGAATGTCGTGTCGACTTTAGGACTGATTTATTTTCGTTTAACTGTCTGTTAACTAATTGACAGATTTCAATTCGTGACACATGATTTCAAGAGGTACAACGTGTAATTCGAACGCGCACAGAAATATGTTAGGTATTTTGTTCCTTAATTTACTGCAATTCCTTTTACATAACTTTCTTCAAATTGAAAATATTACAGTTAAAAATCAAATATTTTTTATTCCAAATTAATTTCTATTCATAGACTTTATTTGATTAACAAATAACAAAAAAAAAGATTTAAAAACATTTTTTTGTAAATTAATTTATAAGATATAATTATTTTCTTTCTTCACATTTAATATAATTATTTCAGAAAAGTGAACGACTTTATATAATAATAAAAAAAATTGAAATATGCACACTTTTCCATAGTAATTTTCATTTTCTTTATAGAATTTTCAGCTTTTTAATTCAGCAATGGTTCAAAATTATTTAAGTAAGAAATATAAATCAAAATCTTGCAATATTTATTCAACAGATGGCGCTTTCACAATACGTCAAGGTTAAACGATTGCCACGTCATCTTGTAATTAAACAATTAGGAATTATTAACAGATCTATTATTAATAGGTTAATTATTTTATTGTAAATTAACTCAATTAACGATTTTAAATTAATTTTTCGTATAAATGCAATATATAAAAAAAATACATATAGAAGTATATTTCCTAAAGCAGTATCAAACTGTATTTATATTATAGTTATGAATTGATGGAATAACTTATGTAATAGAATTCTTCATAATTGACTTTGTATGTGCAATTATTTACGGCGATCAGAAATACCAGCAGTCTATAAACTTCTTGCGGCTAGCATATATATATATACATTTTTTTTCTGTATCCTCTCGTTGTGGAAGCAAGTTATTTTCATTTGTGAAAGAAGTTTGCTCGGAATAACTGGACTGTTCGCCTTACCTTTGTGCGGAAAAATGATGTACGCTTTTCTTTATTGATTTGATGTAGTGTTGTAGACCGGAATGGGAGAGAGCTCCTCCGCTCGGCGGAAAAGTCAAGGAAATATTAATGCGTTTACGGTACATCAAAAACTATAACTATAAAGTGTAATACGGTAACCATTGCTGAAATGCGGAGAAGAGGATATTGAGAGACCGTGACCATCCTCTTGACCTTTTTCCTGACTTTGCAAGGTATTAGATTGCCATTGTTTGACCTCTTTGGGTTTAATTAAAAACTTGACCCAAGATTTTCATCTTCCGATTGCAATTTTGATTTATATTTAAAGTCTTAGAATATTTCTAATTTGAAATATATTATAAGCAAAAAGGAACAAATTTGCAAGGTATTAGATTGATATTGTTTGACCTCTTTGGGATTAAAAACTTGACCCAAGATTTTCGTCTTCCGATTGCAATTTTGATTTATATTTAAAGTCTTACAATATTTATAAATTGAAATATATTATAAGCAAAAAGGAAAAAAATGATTTAGCAAGTTTATTTTAATGTAATGTAAACAAAAAAAAGTATAATAAAACGAGATGTAATTATAATTTCTGAAAGGAATTTAATATGAAAACACAATTCGTTTAATTGCATCTTTCGAGTGTAAAGCTGTCTTCGACTAAGAGTTATTGACCGGAGTGTTTATTAAAAATAAAAAGGATTGAAAAGGAAAAGAGCAGAAAGAAAATATCATTGATTGAGAAAGTAATATCCCCGTTGCTAAACGATCAGTGGGCATCCAACAATGAGCGAGTAAACGGAGATAAAGGAAGCGCGCGTTTCAATTGGAAATGAGAGACATTAAATGAGAGTCAGTCGTTCACGATAAAAGAGGAACGGTAATTATGATTTTCGTCTTTTTTTTATTTCTCGTATCATTGAAATGATTTGTAACCTTTGGCTCGACGGGATTAATGAGAAAAAGGCACTCTCGGCGGTAATCACAAACTTAAGAAGAAATAATTACCAATTTGCGTTTCATTAATCATCTTCTTTTATGTAACAGGGATGCTGCGAGAACGAGTTGTTGCTGTTGCTGCGACGAGCCGTTCTTCTCATTGCTGTTGTTGGTGTTGCTGTTATTGTTCATCGAGTGTCCGTTTGTTTGGGTTCCCTTCTTCATCATCATTCATCATTCACGTTTCCTTTTTGGGTTTTTATTATAAATCGTTGAAGATTACGCGCGGAATTCGTTCCAAACCAATTAAATTGTTATAAACAAATTAGCGTGTTTCGGATGATGATGATGCGGTTTGTTTTTGGATGAATGCAATATAAATCTGAGGTTAACAAAAAAAAAATAAAAAAGATGAGGATTTAAGAGCGTTTAGCCGATGGTTGAGATATCTCGGGGCCGGAAACAAGACATATCTTTTGTCCTAATTGACACATCTTGCGGCTGGACGTGTACTACTTTGGGATTCCTCACGGGTACTTTATTAGTCGCACCGAGGCTCTTCGTTCTCGACCTTCTTCTTCCAGTCACCTTTAACTCTTTAACGGCCGCCGTTTATGAATCCGATAGACAGATAGATGAAAATACGGAGTTTTTTTTTTTAATACTTGCATATCAGAATGTAAAGTTTGGAGCGGTAAAAACGACGTTCCTTCGTGTCATTATCGTTAATTTCACGGATTATTAAATAATTTATGGCCGACATTTCAGTTTTATTCTCTTCCAGCCGTTTGATAAATCGACGCGATTATCGCACAGGTCTCGTTATACGGTAATTATGAAATTATAAGGCGCTTCTTGCCGTTTCAGATCTTCTCCATTTCTTTGTTTTGTCTTTTTTTTTGTTGTTGTTGCTCCGTTTTGGTGTCTTCGCATTTCGAGCATTCCCGCTTTTATTGCTTGTAGGTACACCAGGTAGGACTGATAACATTTCAACGTTGAATTAATCGAGCTGCTTTAATTAGTCCTTAGTCGTTCTCTCTCTTAGTTTCTTACTCTCCTGGTAAGTGCATGTGTGTGTGTACATTTGGAATCAGTTCATCTGTCTGATAATTAACTGGGCAGGAAACTGGCCAGCTCTACTCTCTCTCTCTCTTTCTCGTGCTAACTCAGTTATTGATAAAACCGTGATGCGGAAAATCCACGCGAGGACTTCAGACTTTATTACACCGAACGCTTCCTTAATGTAGACCTTCCCCTTGTCAACGCACGTTTAGCCCGACAAACCCATAACCGGATTAAGTTATATCATCGGCAGCTAATGCGCACGGACAATTCCTCGTTTCCTATTACAGCCGATCTGGAATTGCAATAAGAAGCAAATCTCATTAATCTCGATTCGCTCGCAAGGACTTACCCATTAGGTGCCCCACGTTCGACGCCAAATCAAATCGCATCTCCAATTACCGCTTCATTTTTACTACCAGCATCTCAAGAAAAACACCAAAAATTACATTTTTTTAATTAAATAACACACGTTTTTTTTGTGAATGAAAAGAATGAATTTTATAGTGTTAAATTAATCATTTTAGTACATAAGGTTATTGTTTCTGGTTATTGGTGATTGTATGGATGAACGTCGTTTTGTATGGATGGAAAAGCTTTTGAAATACAGTGCGCATATCGGTTTACAGTTCGGATCTCTCGAATTGCGTGTGTAACTCGCATACATGCGATTCCGAGCGGTCGTTATTTAAAAAATCCTCGTCGGATTTATGCGAAAGAAACACACGGAAGTGTGTTTCTGTATGAACTTTCGTGCGCGATTTAAACGTCTGGATCTTCTGCAAGAGATTCTCGAATAAAGAAACACAGATCGCTCGATTTATTGCTTAATAATTAGTTTCCAGCATCAAATCCGGAACGAATCTTACCAATTCACATTCTGGAAAAGTTTGAAAACATTGAAATTATTTAGGTAATTTTTTAAACTTAACAATGGATGAACATGATGACCTATAAGACTTTCTTGAATATCAACTGAAATTACAGACAGATAAATAAATTAATAATAATGAAAATATAAGATTGACTGCTGCAAAATCAAATGAATCTAAGAATATTTTAATTGTGTAATAAAGAAAATTTATTATTATAATTCTTCGGCTTACGAGTCTTCGGTCATTTTGCTTTAATCTCTCTGTATAAGCAGTATTAAAATATCAACGTAATGTTTATTTACTTTCGGTTTGAGAAGAGTTTATATAGTATGAATCCATTATAGATTAGTAAGACATAAAATATTAGTTGAAGATTATGATGAACTCGCGTGTTAAATATTTATGCGTGCAGATGTACTTAAGCATTACGATTCAAGCAGTTCTTAATAATGTTCTTAAAATAATAAATTGTTAGTTAAAATAATGTAATTATTATAGTGGAATCATACAGTTATTCAAAGGGTGTAAACAAACCCTTGCAGTTCTTAGAGAAAATATTAAAAAATGTAAATTAAATATTATTTAAAAACGTATAAAGATATTAAGAACTATTATTTGCGCTTACTTAAGCATTACGATTGAAGTAGTTCTTAATAAAAATCTTTAAAGAATCGTTAAGACATAAAGTATTCATTGAAATATGCAAAGATTATGATGGAATTACTCGTTTATTTTATGTTTCAGAGAAACTTAACTATTACGATTGAAGCAGTTCTTAATGAAGTTCTTTAAAAAATGTAGAAAGAGGTAAATAATGTTATGTTATGATGGAATCAGACAGACAAATTTAAGCAATATGATTGAAGATCTTTCAAAATATATCAAGACATTAAAGTAATATTTGAAATATGCAAACATTATTATGGAATCATACAGTTATTTATATGAAATTTAAGCATTTCTATTGAAGCAGTTCTTAATGAAGATCTTAACAAAATGTAGAAAGATGCAAAACATATGATGGATTGAAAAAGTTATTTTATGAAATTTAAGCATTATCATTAAAGATCTTTCAAAATATGTCAAGACATTAAAGTAATAATTGATATATGCAAAGATTATGATGGAATCAGACAGTTATTTATATGAAATTTAAGCATTGCTATTGAAGCAGTTCTTAATGAAGATCTTTACAAAATGTAAAAAGATGCAAAAAATATGATGGAATGAGAGAGTTATTTTATGAAATTTAAGTATTAGAATTAAAAATCTTTCAAAATATATCAAGACATTAAAGTAGTAATTGATATATGCAAAGATTATGATGGAATTATACAGTTATTCTTATGAAATTTATGCATTGCTATTGAAGCAGTTCTTAATGAAGATCTTAACAAAATGTAGAAAGATGCAAAAAATATGATGGAATGACAGAGTTATTTCATGAAATTTAAGCATTACGATTAAAGATCTTTGAAAATATGTCAATACATTAAAGTAATAATTGATATATGCAAAGATTATGTAGGAATCAGATAGTTATTTTTATGGAATTTAAGCATTGCTACTGAAGCAGTTCTTAATGAAGATCTTTACAAAATATAGAAGGATGCAAAAAATATGATGGAATGAGAGAGTTATTTTATGAAATTTAAGCATTACGATTAAAAATCTTTCAAAATATATCAAGACATTAAAGTAATAATTGATATATGCAAAGATTATGATGGAATTGCTCGTTTATTTTATGAGTGTAGATATACTTAAGCATTGCTATTGAAGCAGTTCTTAATGAAGATCTTTAAAAAAGTTTAAAGACTTGATTGAGGCGTTTCGTAGTCGTGACGGGACGTTAAGAGGCTTTAGGAGACCACAGGGTATATTTATACCCCCAATAGAGAGAGAGAGAGAGAGAACTAGTTACTGTAGCAATATAAAATACAGCACCGGATATCGTAACTAAGACATAAGTTTTATATTACCATCAAAATCATTCGCGAATAAATCTGCACGAACAAGCGGAGAGTGTCAAGTGGTGACATTTACAACATCTTAAGGACAAGAGTAGGAAAAAGTGTTTGTATGTGATGTGTGAAGGAGAAGAAGAATAAGAAGAGTAAGAGGTGGAGGATGAGGACACAACGTGAGAGCGCCTCAGGTAAAACACCTAATATTTACGAGGCAACTCCATATCGTACCTCTGGCACTTCGAACTAATGGCTTCATGGACTCGTTTCGTTTTATTACTTTGGAAATTAAACTGATTACCACCCTTGATATGTACACATAAAGAGGAGGCATTTGCACTCACTCTCTCGCTCCGCATCTCTTAATCTCTCACCTTCTCTTTGTTTCTATTCAAACCTCACCGAGCGATGAGATAAAGACGATTTTAATTGAATACACAATAACAATTAAAACGAACTACATAATTTATTGGGTACATTACATATTTATATACGTCCGTCCGGGCTCGATGGATGCCCATAAGCATATAATAGGTATTACACACACAAACAGCCGCACATAACTTACACATTGATTAATTTCGAATTAATATGGCACATACACAGATTTTTACATTGTACCAACATCGCGTACATAAACCGATTCATCTCTTTGTCTCTGTTTAACACACACTCACACACACAAGCACAGCGTTTGGATCTGCTGCCTACGCCTGTATTGTGCTATTTTTTTACCTAACCATTATTTTATGAACGTTCCGAAGCGCGACGTAGGTGTTAATCCATAATTCATTCATTGAAATTTTATTACCTCCAGCTCTTGGAATAAAACGAACAATATCTATATGTGTATGCCCGTATATAAAAGAAAGAAATACACGCATATATATATATTCATCCATTCTCAAGAAAAGAAGAGTAGAGAGGAAAAGAGAAAAGTTGAGAAGAGTTAAAAGAAGAAAGAAACACGGTCTGAAACAAGAAAGAGCCCGTTCGACTAATTAACACCATTACAATGACAACAATAAATTAATGTACAGTTGCCTGGCAACGGCGAGAATAGTCGATAAGAAGACTACCAAGATTCGATGTGAAATTTAGACTTAAGTTATCGTCTCTCTTATTAC
>NW_017096483.1:22794-66630 GCF_001412225.1 Nicrophorus vespilloides
ATCCGTTTGGATTCTTCACATTCTTTACTTAATTACTTGAACGCATCGCATGTTTTTTTTTTTTTGCAACAGTGCGTGTATGAAACCATCTTATAAATTCATCAAAAGCTTATAACTCACAATGATTATATAATTATTTCTTTACTGAAAAGTCAATTATATAATATTTATTTACAAATTTCTATGCTGAAAATATAAAACTATTAAGATTGATGAAATATTAAAAAGAAAAGTAATATTACATCTTTTTGTATAATAAAACTTGAATTATACTAATACTATATTTTGAGTAATAAATTATCATTAAGTTGCATTATTAACATATAGAGAAGATTTTAAGTGACTAATGCGTATGAATATTAAAAGCTTTTAACAATATTTTATTGCATTCTAAAACTACAGTTATATAGTAATTTTACATAGATTTATATAGTCTTCCCATTAACGGTTTATTAAAACTGTCGTCTTCAAATAAACATAGTACTTACTAAAATATATTTGTGTTTAATAATTTTAAGAACTTTCTACTTACTTGTTGTAGAAATTAGCTTTATTTATACTAGATTTAAGAAATTTTTATGCTTCTTTTTAATTTACTATGTGCCTTATAGGAAATTTTGATATTTCCATCTTTTCAGAAGCTTTATAAAATGAAAAGTTTTACCATTATTTCAAGGAACATAAAAAAATGTTGTTATTCTAAATAATGAAATACTAAAACTATATGCTAATAAAAACATTATATGAATTAAACATAAATAAAGAAATTCTTAGAAAAAGCAGAAGTTTTAATTAAGTATAGTAGATTAATTAATTTGAGATGTCATGAAAAGTGCATCAAGTTCCCTCCTCGTAACATTAACATAAGTCATCGTCCTCAGCGGCATCCTCAGAGTAACATATAAAAAAAAATAAACCAACAAAAATATTTATATTTCTTCGTTTAAAGATGAAAAATAACGAAGAAACACAGCAAAGGAAGACGTTTTTATGCACGTTTTAACGTGGAACGAGGAAGAATAAAAGCCATTTTTATTAAGCACGTGGAATTTTAATTCGATAACGGAAGAAGAAAGTGAGTACGTTTTAATACAATTTCGCGCATTCTTTTTATTAACTATAAACATATTTTTTTTACGATTCGCCTCCCCTTTGCATTTCGCAGTCTTTTATGGATTCAACTCCAGCTCTTTTTTTTGTTGATCCACGAATAATAGCTCGTAAAGATGTCGCACGTACGTACAAACGTAACAATTGTTTCGTTTGCGGCGCGGATATAATTCAATTTTACGCTTGTTTGGTGTGGATCGTAAATCCGAGGTGGAAATTTCGGGTGGAGGCGACTTCACGAAAGCTTACGTAAAAGATGCGATGCGAGAGATAAGCAAGATATCAGCTTACTAACTAGCCGTCATATATACGCGAAGATAAAGCCAACAGAACAACAACAACAACAATAACGAAGAATGACGACAAAAAAATGGTACACAAGGACGGCTTTGAATACGTAATGATCCGCGACGGATGGCTATATTTAGGTGAGGAGCTTCGAAAAGGCAGTCTGAAGTTTTAGGCCTCCGATTTCTAATGCTAATAGACTTGTAACGCGGAACGAAACTGTTCCTTTGTGTGTAAACGATCAGTCAATACAACAATTCTAGTATAATTGTTGCAACTAAGGGTATTCAAATGCATTATTTGCAGTCTCGACATATCGAACATTGATCAAAGAAAAATACAATTACAGATCGACATTCGAAATACAATANNNAAAACTATATACATTAATTGTTACTATTGATTTAACATACTTTCAGCATAGTACAAGAAATAAACCATTTCTAATATAAAAAAATTTGGGACACAATAAAGGATCACAATTCGTTATTAATTGTTAGTTTGTTCATTATAAATTTAACTTAAATTTAAGTAAATTATATATAAATTTATATTAGGACTAATTCTCATATTTCCAATAATATATACGAGCTTTTAATACAACATATCTTTCGGTATTATTGAATTTTATAATTAATAATTTAACGTCTGATTTATCTTTTACTGCTTAAATATTTCAGTATACTCATAAACCTAAATTTCCATATACTAATTGTTACAAGTAATCTATTTTGCAATTTAATATATTATGATTGAAAAAATACAATTATTATTGAAATGCATGTTTTAAATTACAAATAGATAATTAAAAATTCAAATGCATTATTTGCAGTCTCGACATATCGAACATTGATCAAAGAAAAATACAATTACAGATCGACATTCGAAATACAATAATTTTAGTTATTCTATTATAGACATAACTTTCTCAAAAACTATATACATTAATTGTTACTATTGATTTAACATACTTTCAGCATAGTACAAGAAATAAACCATTTCTAATATAACAAATTTTGGGTCACAATAAAGGATCACAATTCGTTATTAATTGTTAGTTTATTGTTTGTTCATTATAAATTTAGCTTAAATTTAAGTAAATTATATATAAATTTATATTTTTTAGGACTGATTCTCATATTTCCAATAATATACATGAGCTTTCGGTATTATTAAATTTTATAATTAATAATTTAACGTCTGATTTATATTACTGCTTAAATTTCCACATACTAATTGTTAAAAGTAATCTATTTTGCAATTTGTAATATATACAAATGTGTATATTTTTATAGCTACAATTATGATTGAAATGCATGTTTTAAATTACAAATAGATAATTAAAAATTTTCCAGCAATTACCCAACAAAATGATGACCTTTTATAATACGGCTCACGCTGAGCAACGATTCCTTTAGCCTCGTTCCTCGTACAAAATTACACTCTACTTAATCCTTTGTCCGCACTTTAAATTTCTTTTGTTTTCGTCCATTCTCGACCTCTCAGTTCCTATGGAATTCCTCGAAGTAAAATCAAGTACACTCGCTCGAACAAATGACTTAATTCCATATATTAAATGATATTTATGTTTAACGAACTATCCGGTGTGTGAAAACGGGGGCGGCGCGGCGAAAAAAAAAATTGGTAATTATCGTGCATTCCTTCATGGTCAGCGGAGTGTGGAAAACTAATTGAAAATTGCTCAGGGAAAACAACAACAACAACAAAAAGAGACACAATCCAGATTTAGTGTTTTGTTTTGTTGTTTTTAAATTTGGATGGAAGAGAAACAATGTTGAAGAGGATGTAAAAAAAAACAATTGAGATGGTGCAAATCGTTGCGGTTAATTGGGTAATGCTTTTTCGTTTCAATTTTCGTTTTTGTGGTCTCGTATAAATGCGGAATTAATTTATCGTTGGAAACAGGTGGTGTTAGAGTGTTTAAATGGAGTACATTATTGAAGGAGTCCCGTGGCTATGGACTGGATTAAGAGACGACCAGACGTAGACTGAGAGAGAGAAAATGAGATGAGGAAGAGAGAGATGAGCGTAGACATACACACGTTAAGATGCCGATAGTGATGAGATGTTTATATTGTAGATAGAGTAAGACCGTATTTCCTTTACCACTTATCCTCTCTCAGATATACCGGACAGTGACGTTACTGTCCATTCATAAAACACACACTCACACTAACGCACGCATACATACACACTCACTTGCATAGACACTGCGGCAATGCTCTTATATAGTCTGGACAATTTATACTGGACTTGTACCTACGAATAATTAAGATACATCTGGGTTTCGCTCACACGGCTCTATCTGTTTCACTCGTTTCTCCACTATATTTACTGTTCTCTAGCCTTATTTATCTTGTTTTTTTCTTATCCTTCTTCTCCTTCGATCGTTGTTGTTGTCCAATTAAAAGCTGTAATACGATTCCCCCGGTCCTCAATATAACAATGTTTCTATTCAAAACATTTAACACAAATTTCTATTATGTCCTTATTATGTCCAACATAACAAAATTGTTTAAAATCCAATATTTATATCTGATCTTTCATTACTTTCAATAATCTTTCAAAATTTATCAATAATAAATTAACGATTTTATTCACTAATTATTCACAATTATTACTGAAAACTCTCATTCTTTACAAAAGTTTTCATACTTGTTTAAAATTCAATAATTATATCTAAACTTTAAAACTTTCAATTTATCCATTCCAAAAATTAATTGTCAATTTTTTTTACAGAATCTACCACAATTTCATAAAAATAATGATTTTTTAATAAACATTTCTTCATTTAAAAACTAAGCTATTCCCAAAGTTATTATTGAATACTATGAAACTTTTACCTGGAAATTCTGGTTAACTAAACGTAATCTATAATCAAGTTTATTTAATAGGAAACTACATTGAGACTTCTTAAATTAATCCTCGAAACAGTATTTAGTTTCTTATCGATGGTCTTAAACCAACTTAGCCACTGTATCCAAATATGATCTAGTGTTGTACAGTTCATCATCAGCATCATCAGTAGGCAGCGATCAAATTTAAATAAAAAATGAACCGCGTCAATCTCTTCTTCGTCTCCTTCAATTCTGTTGTGCTCTTTCGTAACGTTATTGTTGTCGTCTTGGCGATTGATTAACTTTTCTCGGAATGATTATAATTCGTGTGTGAGTGTGTGTGTGTGCTTGGCTGCTCCGACTCACCGTTATTATTGTTATGCAATTTCGCAAGATGAATTATTATTATTGCCTCTGCCAATGGAAACGAGAGGCGGAAAGCAAAGATATTGAAAAGCCGTAGAAAGAAGTAAAGGATATATACGTATTATATATATATATACACTTTAGAAAAAGATGAAATAAAAATCTGTTTATTTTTTTATAATCATATAATTGTGTAACCCGAGAGAGAGAGAATTGTGGCCAGAAGAAATGATTTTTATTTTTGCCATTATAAATCGTATCTTTATATATATTATACATTTGATATCTCTATTTTTTTTAGATTGTTGCACAACTAATACTATATCATATAGTTTTTTTTTTGTTTCCTTGGGCTTTCGTATGCAGATATAATCTTCATTATGTGTTTTTTTTTTCTTTTGGAGAGTTGATGTAACAAATAATTTTTATTTCTTGGTCTTTGAATTATAAAGCCTTAAGGAATTTGTCTATTTTATCCGTTATTAATTTTAATCTTATAAAAATAACTTATATTATTACTCAACAAATTACAAATAAATATTGTTCAAAAAATTAATACGATTAAAAGGATATTTTTTTACCTTAATACTTAAATTTCAGAGTAGTGAAAAAACATAAATATTATATATATTTTTAAATGTTATGTAACAAAATTGTAAGTATTAACATTTTTCAAAATTTTAATTATATATACTTATTGCGCCTTATTTACTTGAATAAATACTAAATACACTACTTTTCAATCGACCAGTAAATCGAACATACAAATTATACAAAAGTTCCAATCAAAATGCCTAAGAAATATTATTAAGGCTCCATGGTTCATCAGGAATAAACAAATATACCAAGATCTTCATATAGATATGGTCGAGGATACAATACCAACATTTAATAGTAGATACCAAGATAGACTGGAGTCACATACTAATGTTCTGGCTATTGGCCTACACGACAACAGTGAAACCACAAACAGACTGAAGCATTGAAAACCACTAGATTTAGTATATAGATTTAAGTAATTAGTAATGTTCAAATCATCATAATGGTAACTATCCATCGGGAAAGATTGCCTACCTAATGTCAACCGTGATCTTAAATTTACTCAATGTTCACATTGATGAACAGATTTTTCAATTTTTTTTCTATTTGACAAAATTTCACAAAATCCATAGAAATACAAAATAAAAGCTTAATACAATAATTAAAATAAAATAAAAAGTCAACTGCTGCAAAAGGGCTATTGACCATAGCTCTTCCTTCCCTCAGTTGCAGTATTTTTTAGAAATTGAATAGTAATTGACGTAAAATACTATAAAGAATTGACTATAACAATACAAAAAAAAAATGTGTTAGTGAGTATTTCTAATCAATGCAATATTTATTATTTTTAATGAATAACAAGTAAGATTTTCACAATTCAGTTCCGAATTTCATTCTATTAGTTCTAATAGTTAACATATCCAAAAGTTTCTATTTCGTATTGTTACCAGGTTTTTTTTAATATTATTTTAACAAAATGTAAGATTTTCACATATTAATTGAATTTTAATAATGTTTCACTTTAACAATTTGTTTTTTTTTTTTAATTTGTTAAAAAAATAATGTATATAAAATTATATAATAATAGCAAATGTTGCTTACACTTTCTTTTGTATGTTTCATTGTTGTAATTAAATCGAGTGAAATATTGACTATATTTAATGTGTTTATGAATTAGAATAAATTTCATATGATTCAAATATTACTTTCTTCTTTGAGATACATATGATAGTTTCTATAATTAATAACAAGAAGAAAAAAAAGCATTGACTCACGTATAAATTCAAGTTGATATGAGTTCGCGTAGATCTGGTTTATCTTAAATCTTTGTGATTTGTCCGAGAGAAGTGAAAGTTCGTCGGCAAGAGATGTCCGGTAATTGAAATGAGAAGGAAACGGCAAGCAGCAGACGAAGATAGAAGTGAAAAGAGTTACGAGGGCGGCGATGGGGAGGGATGGTACGGTATGGTAGTTCGAAGGAAGGAAAGAAAGAAAGAGGTGGAAGAATTAAAGGAAAAAAATCATCACGGGCAATGGGCATTTATAATGGCATGCGTTAAAGCCATTGTTTACGCTTTGAACTTGGTTGTAATTTGCATGCAGCGAGTTTGGATGTTGTATGTTGTTGAGTCCATTCAGACACCCACCGCCATTGTATACATCGGTAATAATAAGTTTCATGCGAGCACAATTGATTCCGTACAGAGCACGTGCACGATGATATATTAGAATATCCTTAAATAATGATAGTATTGTATATAAATACGGTCCACCCCATTTGCATATGCAGCATCGGAAATGTGTGTCTGTGTGTCTCTCTCTCTCTCTATCTCTACTCCCATCCCTCGAATCCACCACTTTTCCTCTCTTCATCCATCCCGGAAAATCCAAACTATGATCTTTAGAAAGCGTAGGTTTCCGCTCCGAGCGTCAATGGACACCATTTTTCATCAACTTCCTTTCTCTCTCTCTTTCTCTTAAACAATTTTATCCTATTTTTATCTCTGTTCATCTTCTATTCACTCTTCGTATTAATCCTCTTTGTACTCCTCACTTCTTGTTCTTTTTTCTTCTTCATCCATCGGGCGAGTATAAATATACAATCAGCCCACGTATTAAGTGCTTTATGATATGTCAATATATCTTCGACAAGGAAATTTATTTGATTTTTTTTTGCGCATCGGATGGCGTGCCTCGAGCTCGGATTCTGAAGGGAAAAAATCCGCCGTCGATATTTACGGCTTTTCCAATAGAAATAAACGTTCATCACTTCGGGTTTTCTTTCGTTGCGAGCGCCACGGTAAAAACAAATCATAAGCTTTCCGCGAAACCATTTCTCTGTCTCTACACATATATATATTCTTTTGAGTTATTGCTGCCTCGATTTCATATTTTCTGTAATACCTCCGCAATCCGGAGTAAATGGTTAGTAGAAATCTGGAAATGTGCTTTGCTCGACGTTCAAATTGCATTTCGCTAAAAACTAGGTTGACAATTACCTTTAAAAACCGCAAAACGTTTTCTTATTTTACATAAATACAAGCTTGAATTTGCATAGTCTTACAAGTTATTTCTTAGATAACTATTGTTTGTTTTTTAGATTCATTCATTCAGAATTTCACAAAACTTATTTATTTTTTTATAATTCTAAAATTATGAATTTATTTAGTTTTTTTTTCACATTGAATCATATTTTTGAATATAATAAAGAAAAAATGCAAAAAAAAATATAATTTTTTTACAATTTTGATTTGAATTATTTAGCTATTATTTCTGAACATTATGTGTAAATTATATTAATAATTTATTTATTATCTGAAATATGTAATTATGTCATTTTCAATTACTCAAAACCATAAACGTAGATCTTGTTGTATTTATATATACGTTAACTACAATTTACATAAACAATGTTGAATAAGTCGTTTCTCGGAAAGATACGGAGTTTCTGTCGAAGCTCATTAATTATAATTTAACAGTGAATTGCACGAAAACAACATGTGTCACAATTGCTACACTGCTCTCATTTTATTCAATACAGTTGCAGTTTTAATTAAAAATCTTCGACGTTTTCCAATAGTTTCCTTGAAATTTTCATGTTTTTTTTTTATTTTTCTCTATTTTTATATATAAATACAATGTTGTGATGATGATGATGAACTTCAATTTTAAACAGTATCAGAATTTGTAACATATCAATATTAATTCAAATGTAAACCAATAATTTTCATAATCCAATTGCTTCTTTTATAATATTTACTCTGATATTCTCATCTGCTATATTCTCATCATATTCTTTCAAAAATTTCATCTAATTTTATCTACTTTCAAAAATTATATAATTTAAGTTGTAATTTTCCAGAAATTTATATTCTTTACATCAGTGATTCTCAAAGTGTGGGTCGTAAAATATTTGGAGGGTCGCAAAAAAATACGGGCAGATCAATCCTGGTTGTTTTTCTACATATACTCAATATTCGGGGGATCGCAGAAACTTTGTATGTCGCGAACCAAAAAGTTTGAGAATCACTGCATTATTTAACTAAAAATAACATGATGAGAAACTTTGGTGAAACTTTATAGTTGTACTTCATTCCTTTTGCTGTATTTTCGCATAACATAAAAGTCAATCAGCTGGTAAATATACGCAATTATTAAGGTATTATAATATTTCATTCCATTCCGGTCAATTTGACCGTAAGTACCTTGTTTTGTTAAAAAGGTTGCATTGTTGCATAACTTGTCATGAACCTATTTGTCTACAATGTTCAAGACACATTTTTAGGGAATACATTTGATTTTGATCTTTTTCTAATTTCGTATCTAATATGTTTATGTAGTTTCGTAAATGAATGATATAAATTGTATTTTTTCTTATTTTAAGGTAGTTTTGTGTGTTGTAAACCACGAATGTTTGAAGGCAAAGTTTTAGATATAATTATTAAAAATTACATGTGTTTTTTGGAAAATATCTGAAAATATTGCCATTTTTCTATAATTTCAAAGCGTAAAGAACTTAGCTTTACTAAAAGATTTAATAAACATATTTAGAAAGTACTTGAGAAGTATAACACACTAAAAAGAATCTTTTTATTTTAATATGTAATTTTATTAAAAAAATAGAAATTAAATTTTATTCGAAATAGAATAATCTACAAATCTAAGAATTACCATGCTACTAGATGAAGATAGACGTCAGATAGACATTTCCGAGCACGCTCATTTTCATGAGTAAGAAAATTTCTCTTTCGTTCGTCCTACTATCGACCGTCGTATCTCCGATCAAAGACAGAGAGAGATACAGAGAGAAATGTTTCTATTTTTAACCGATTTAGGTTGTCGTAACATATTTAATAATAAATTATTATTACGGAAGTGAACTTTCCTCGCACATTCACGCAGTTAATATTAATAATACGCAGCGAAACTCCTCGCATTTCAACGATTAATGAAACGAAATAAATTCAGCATGTGAGATTGTATGTATGCGATATCATTGGTTCTCCTCGAAGTGCGAGTGAAACTAATTAGCTAACTCTATAATTAATAACAGTCGGATATTGCGGATCAATAGCAATACCGTAACGATCTCATAATGAAATTCATGTATTCAAAAAAAAAAATGAAAAAGATTACTGCAAAATTAATTATATAACGCTTCGTTCGGTCATCGTCGATTCACGCGGATGATTTACATGCTCGGCGCGAATCCGCGACACGTGAGATGCTGGAATGGTATTTCGAGCGAGGAAGAGACGGACGGACAGCGCTCGAGGTGATCTTTATGTTAAATTTTGTTGAATCAGCTGAAACAGTTATATGAGCGCTTCGAGCCTGAATGTCTGTAACGTTCACTTTGTTTATACTAGTTTACATAAACTCGAAGCAAACATATGCTGCTGTTTAAATCCGCAATGTTATTCAATTATTATAACAATTCAAGTTTTCCATCGTTTCAATTCAATTTGAGAATTATTGAAATTTATTAATTATAAATAAATTTTAAATAATTTCATATAACTTAACTTAGTTTTTGTTAATCCAACAATTATTTGAAATAAAGATATTACAGAGTTGCTGTAAATAATTAGTAAATAATAATGAGTTATATTGAAATACTAAAGCAAATCAAAGTCGTGTTTGTTTGTTAGATGTATTTACAAAAGTTACTAAAAATAATTTATAAGCTTAATTAACTAAAGAGATTACTTAATAATTGAACTATAAGTTACTGGAAACATTGGTTGCCATGGAGATCGTTGACGCACCTAGATGTTTTAGGTCATCATTTCCATGGAAATTGTTCTAAATACAATTATTTAAATTAAATTTTTTTTAACTACAAACATCATATGTTTTTACAAGAAAAGTCATTAATTCTTGTATACTTATTTCTCAATTACATATGCAGTTGCGCAAATGCCTTTGATTTGCGCAAATACATGTAGATTGGCGTAAGTGTGCAATCGTAAGTATCGATTGCAGAAATAGTTTTAAAACGGTAATATTCTATATGGAAAATGCGGAAGTTTTCATCGATTGGTCGTCGTTCCAATGGGGGAATTGAAGGAATTCCGTGATTTGCTCCGAACCACCAGGAAGGAACGAACATGCGTTGTAGGTTTTCCTTCATACTTCGCCTGCGTCGTAACAATCGATTTTTCCATCGCACAAAATGGCGCCACCTTCACCTAATCCACTTTTCGCCTAGTCTTTTCACCCCCTCAACCTTTTACTATTTCCATCAAATTTACATGCACACGCATAGGTATATTAATGAAGATCCTTCACTCTCGCTCTTTCTCTCTTCGTATAGCATCTATAGTTCATCCCATTCTGCAGCGCTCATACTCATTTAAATAACGAGTTATAAATCTTAAAATCCATGAATGAATATTATCTATAGACATAAAGCACGTACAGAGAGCGCAAACGAAAAATACCGAAACGCTTTTATCCATGCAATAACTTATACCAGCTAAAAACCGCTCCGGGCTTAACAAAACGCGGACTGAGAAAAAATAATAAATATAAAACAAATTTGGGTTATATTTACAACATGCAAATTACTTTTCTATTTTTTTTGTTATTGTTGTTTCTCTCTTGAAATCCACTTCAGTTCTTTTGTGCTGATGCCGATGGTATCTGCAGATTTATACGTATTTACTTCTTTCGCTTTTGATATTTAACTGGTACAATGGACAAGCACGTGTCTCGTGTCGCAATCCACATATCATATGCATATGCTGTACACGTAATCGCGTATATTAAAATACTAATCAAGCAGCGGGAGGTGTTCTCCTCGCGGACTTTCTTTCTCTGCAGCAAATTCCCAACATCAAATGAATTACAAAAACGTAATTACACGATGCTTAAGTACTCTTTCAAAGTTAATACAAATCATAACGAGATCTCGTTATATTTTTTTCTTTTGTAATCCTGTTTTTTTTTTTTCATTTTGTTCAATGTTACATTCCAATCAACAAATTCTAAAATTATACAGCACATTCGTAAAATTATTTGATTTCAGTTTAATAATCATTTTTAGAAATATAAATTAGTTATTATTTTTAATCATGATCTTTTCATTACTTAATAAATTTGTAAGAAAAAAACTTATTGTACTAAATATTATAATTTCTGTATTTATTAGTAACAAAGATGAACTTTTTTAACCCTAGGTTTCTTAACCCTCCCTTACTCGCGTGGCTTTTGAGAAACTCCGTTAAACATTAATAATTAATTTACATAAATATATTAGCTTCTAAGCATGTTTATTTTATAAAAATCTTCATCATCATTACTATCGTTGGTTACTGATTGTCTGATTCCATTGCTAATTTTCGTAAAAACTCTGCATCCGATTCATTTTATGGATGAAAAACTATTTTTTCGATATATCTAAAAACGATAGTTAATTTTAATTTGATCGTTTATTTTAATTACTTTCTCAAAACTGTTAAAACCTTTACGTCTGAAATACTCGGAGGGTTAAGATTTCTTATTTGAGAGATTCAAACAAAACTTGTGTTATCAATCAGATATTCATAAATGTATTACCTAATTAATTTATAAATTAAATTTATTTCTTAATTAGAAAAATGTTCAATGCAATTTATACATTTATATGATTGTATTCATTCATTAAAATGTATACTAAAATAAAATTTAAAGCTTATTAATCAAATTTATGTTTTTCATAATTGTTCGTAAACGAAACATGAATGAACGAAGGAATATAATCACCCACATGTTTTCCATTGTATTTTTTTTTGTTGAGTTACTGCACGACTTTTCACGTTCTTTCAGCAATTACTCGCCTCCCGCTTTATTTCCTTTTGTTTAATACATTTATTCTTTATTAGTTACTCCCTCGGACTCATCTATTATGTTTTTTTTTTAATAATCTACGTTAAACAACATTTTTGTTTGTTAATTACTCCATTGTTTCAGTGTAATTCATGGTTGATATATAAAAGCCAATCTTTGAGTCATAATTTAGTTTATTTTTCTATTTTCAACTACATTATACATTAATTTCATTTTACATTAATTTTAGTTACATTTAGTTTTTATTTATATAGTTTTTATTTGAGAGATTTAACCAAAACTCTATCAAATATTGAAAATAATTCATAAACTTATTACCAAAATAAATAAAATTTACCTTTAAAGTTGGATTTTAACAAAAGTTGACAATTGTCTTCACACGTTTACGAAATGTTGTTTTTTAATTTCTTTATAAATTTACTTAATTTTTCGTAACTATTTATTTGTAATGAAAAATGACTTATATATTCAAAAACTGTTGTTTCAAGCTTTCAAACAAATTACCTGTGATTGATTATTATAGTGCTTAATTCAAATATATCGTGATTTGCTTCTAAAAATTAAGTTATAAAAAGTGTGTTGAACTTTAGACCGAATTATATAAACATACAGTAATGATCATTATTTTTCCTTCCTTACATCTTAATTATCGTGTAGTACCACATCAAAGAAACAAAAAAAAACGTAATCCACTCAGAGATCATTTCATTCCCTCCTTCAGAAACGTACATTTCTGTTTCGGTAATTGCGTAATTGCTACCTGCGTATCCGATGATTGATCGTTTTTCGTAAGTTTTAACTCTGTATTTATATTATTTTTTGCACGCACGTGAATCTCACCCATAACTCATCGTAGCACAATTGTTAATCATACAGCAATCAATCGTCTTTGTAGAAAATTACTGAATTTCATAAAAAAAAAATGAATGATAATGATTGGAAGGAAAGATTTTTTTGTGTAATATTTTGGAAGTAGTTTTTTTTATGAAACGAGCCGATGTCACCTTAAAGTCGTGAGTTACGATCGATAACGCCTGAGGAACTTTAATCGGATGAGATTACCGCTTGAAATATCGATGTTTGGTGGACGCGCGCGATAGGCCGCTCGTTATTGATTTCGTGTTTGTTGTGGAATTCGGACTGCTTTTCTTCGTATTAAGTCGTTATGGATTCCTCAGCGTTTCATTTAAGAAAAAAATGATATAAAAAAAATATACAACCTTCGTTCGTCAATAACATTAAAGAAATAATTAATTTTTATGTTTATTGCTATTTGATCAAATTGGAATAACTAACGTTAATGAGATACAATAATTAATATAATTTATTTCATTATATAACCAGAGTTTTATGTAGAATTTTGATTGATTTTCTTTTTTAATGTTCTTCTATAAATCAATAAGAAAAAAGTTAAAAAAAATTGCATTTTCTGATTGTGTAATTCGTGTTTGTTGTGTAATTCTGAGTGCTTTTCATTTGTAATTAATTCTACTGCGTTTCTTTTACAAATAAAAATATTTCATTCTACTTCAATAACTTTATATAAAAATGAGTTAATATTAGTTTACAATACAATTTGCACAAATTAATACAATGAAAATTTAATTAAAGTATGATATTTTGTGGTGAAATTCCTGTATGTGTGTTTTTCTTCATGTTATTATTATTTTGAGATGAAATTTTCTGCGTATCTTTTCAAAATTATAAGTATCCAATATTTTTTTTCAAAATAAAGGCATTTTCACAAATTGAAATAATTGACTATTAAATGTCAATTATTTCAATTTTTATTTGAAATTTTGTAATTCTTTAATGAAATTATGTTTAATTTTATTCCAATTAATTTCTTACACATTCCCCGGTGAATTTCTTGACAACCCCTTAAGATAATTACATGATCGACCGTACAGTTGAAAGCTGAATATCTCACCTTTCCAACGAACCTATTGGTATCTTCGTGCTGTTGCGGATTCGGCTGCTAAGAGCTGGAGAAATTGAAAAAAAAAAGATTTTTTTTTAATAGATCGAAATCCCCGTGAATTTCTCGACAACCACTTAAGATGATTACATGATCGACTCTACAATTTAAAGCAGAATATCTCACCTTTCCAACGAGCCTACTGGTATCTTCGTACTGCTGCCGAGTCACCTGCTATCCGCTGTAGAAATTGAAAAAAAAAGTGACTAGGATTTACCAAAAAAGTGAATTTTCTCGAAAAGTAATAAACTTTTTTATGATTTTATTGCATAATTAGATTAACCACCTAAGATAATTCTATCATCACCATATGAAAGCTGAATATCTCACCTTTCCAACGAGCCTTCTGGCATCTTCGTACTGCCTCTGACTCGCCTGCTATTCGCTGTAGAAATTAAAAAAGCATCGAAACGACGTCTTTTTTTTCAGTTTTTCGTGAATTCCTGGACAACCCCTTAAGATAATTACATCATCGACAACTCGTATGAAAGCTGAATATCTTACCTTTTCAATGAGCTTATTGGCATCTTCGTGCTTTTACGGAGTTACCTTCTATGAGCTGTCGAAATTGAAAAAAAAGTGAATAGGATTAAATATCGTTTTGATGAAAAAAAAAAAAGGATTTTTCTTTAATAACTCGAAAACTCCGTGAATTTCTCGACAAACCCTTGAGATAATAACCTGATCGACCACACAATTGAATAAGCACAATTAATTTGCTGAAACAAAACAAACATTTTCATTTATAAGTGAGATGTAGTGTGAAAAATAGAATGTGAATGTATCAAATTTGTGAGTGAATTACACTGAAAAGTAGAATGTGAATGAATAAACCAAACATGAGTTTACAATAAGATAAATAAATACTTTAATTTATGTGTTATACCTATAGAAAAGTAGAATGATTGATTTAATTGTGAATTTCCTGAAAAGTTTGCAGATTGATGCGAATGTCAATGCTAACGTATCATAATGATAATATGTAGGTTATGAATGATCATAAAATTATCAGAATGCGAATGTGGATTTTGACGTGAATTCGCACGTGTCAACGTAGTATGAGAGCCATGAATTGCGATGGAAATGGAATAAAACTCCATAACTCATGAATGTTTCATTGGATTAAACGTTATATACGACATACGAGGAATGCGATCTTTTTTTAGTTTGTTTGTTCAAATCTCCAACTGTCCACCGCAGCTATTTCCACTTCTATCCCAGATTACTTATGCGCTATTTGCAATATGAAGATGACATAATAAATTGCACCGAGGAGAGAAAGAATGAAAGAAAAAAAAAAGAGGAGGATATAACTGAACAGATACAGAGAGGGAATAATAATAATAATACAAAAAAGAAATGCGATCTAAATGAAGGCATAAGCAATTGCCCGTTTGATTTATGAAATATAATTTACAATGTATTCGCAATAATTTCAAGGATTCGAAATACATGCTACATACTAGATGCAGAGAGTTACAAGCGCACAATCGCATTATTTATGCTTTATGTTTGTTCTAAATATGGCTGAAAGCCATAACTAACGGAACAATTAGACCAATAATTTGTTTCGGCTCCGCGATATTTTATTTATTTTCTTTACAATTCTGCTTTTGGTTTCTGTTGTCGTTTTTATTATTATTATTATTATTTCAATGTTGGTAACGCACAGTGACTTGGGGAATTCGTAATTAACCAATCGAACAATGGAAGCGCGCATTAATTTGTATTATAATTTTATGCAATTATTGCGTTGATTTACGGCTGGACGTTTCAATATGCATTCAATGCGATATTCTTATTCTTATTATTATTGATTGCGTTTCGCGAAGGGCGTCAACGGATATTCGATCTCTTGGATTTATTGCTGCTCAATATGCCCGAGTGATAATCTTAATTCAATCCATTTGCATTGATTTATTCCCGCGGAAATTTTAAAAAACTTTGCTAAGCGCTCATTGTTTATGGACTTGTCCAACGTGTGCGTCTGTTGCTACAAACTAACTTTGATATACTCTCCACTGTAATAAGATAAAGCAGCTTATTCGAAAAATGTTACGTAAAGATTAATGTATAATAATTAATAATAATGGACGTGACAAAATGTCAATACGTTATACAAAGAAACGGCTCTGCGTTTGTTTCCACATAACTGATATTTACGAGCGTCAGGATAATTTAGTTCCATATAATTATACAACTGCACTGCACAATGCAAAATTGATAGGTCTTAACACATACATTTTGTAATTACATAATTACATTCATTCATTCGAAATATTTATCAACAAAATGAAGCAACCTTCTTTATTATGATTAATGATAACTACTTTTATTTAAACATGGATTTGTTAAAATTATGTCAATTGTTTCCAAAATTCACAGTAAATTTCTTAAGTTTTTTAAGACTACTTTTTGTAGATTTTCTTTCCAAAATATTTAATCTTATTGAAGTTAATAGTTTAGATCTTAATAAGAAAATCTTTTCTTAATTCGAGAAATTTTATTAAATCGGAATTCAATATTAACACTAAATTTATAAATAAGTAAAATTTAAAAGTGAAGAAAGTTAAAAATTGCATATTTTTATATAAAATAGATTTCGAATTGGCAAAAACACATTGCGACAAATTCACATTATTACAAATTAAAAATTAATTTAATTTTTATTCAAAAATAATTACATAAATGTGTTTTCTTGTTTTGTTTCAAAGTTTTTTAAGACTACTTTTTGTAGATTTTATTTCCAAAATATTTAATCTTATTGAAGTTAATTAGTTTCGTAGATTTAATAAAGACAGAATAAAGATAGAATTTATAAAACATAATTACACTTTTTTTGGTTACTTTAAAGAAGTTACGTTTGTCGTTAAACTCATTGAGTTGTTAACCTCGTGGTGCTTTGAGAAGGGAAATATTACGTTATTAAATCTGGTACTCTATGTCACCTATCATTTATCAATATTTCCTTATAAGGATCAGGTTGTAATAATGGTAACTTTACACATAAGTTTAATAAATAATATGTGTAGCTTTTACAAGTCATAAAATTTTTACGATATTAAAATTATAGGTTTTGTAAACGCTTTAAGGACTTTAATGGAAAGTTTTTTTTTATCGAATTGTGTATCGAGTAAAAGTATTGTGAACTTGAAATTCAAGGAACTTCGAATGAATGTGATGTATTGTTTCGCATGGATCGTCATTTTTGCTTTCAACTATTAATGTCTAACAGTGAAACTAAAGAGTTGGAAAACGAAGCTGCGTTGTGGATGAGCGGAATGCGTTCGAATCGGCAATTCAAATTTCTTTGAGTTACAGACACACGACACGGCATCCGCCGCAGATTTCGAAGGTATGTGGAAAACTGTTATCGATCCGGTGGCTACGTGGCCATAGTCGTGTAGTCGTCATCATCATCATCATCTGCCAGGATCCATTAAGCGATTCTTAATAAGGACGAGGAGACGAAGTGAGCGGATATAAAACGGGAACGCTCTACTGCAGTGTGCACTGTTTCGCGCGCCTCTCGATCCTTTCGAGAAAACCATTGCCGAATGCCTGAAACGCGAACGCCGTGGAATTTCCAGAAGTTTACAGACATTAAGAGCATTTCTCCGGCGCCATCCTGCGAAGCTTCTTAATGAACCCGCCGCAGCGAAGGAAGACTGAAAAAAATACAGAAACACATAAATGTCACCTTATGGGAAATCGCGCTTTTATATCTTCAAGATTTTCCGATAATTCCAATCATTAACAGATTAAAAACATAACGCTTTTATTTTCTTGCAAAGGCTTTAAGAATGTTTAGTTTCTCGTACAAACTAATAACTTGATCTAAAGAGAAAGGAATTTTCGAAATAATTGAAAAATTTTAAATATTTATTACTTAATTCAATCAATTTAAAATTATGTAATTTAGTCTATAAATTAATATTTTAATTTTAAACTAAATTAATTATGAAGAAATTTATTTAATAAATGTATATTATTAAATTTTAATAACTGACTTACAAAATATTGAATTTTGTTACGTCACAAATTACATAAATAAATATATGAAATGCAATATAAATTTGAATGTTGAATCTTGCAATAAAAAGATAAAATTTAAATTTAATTTTATGAAAATTCTACTTAATATTAGTATTTTCTTTTGAATCTTAATTAAATTAAAAGTTTTTTCTATAACACTTTAGATCTTAATAAGAAAATGTTTTCTTAATTCGAGAAATGTTATTAAATCGGAATTCAATATTAACACTAAATTTATAAATAAGTAAAATTTAAAAGTGAAGAAAGTTAAAAATTGCATATTTTTTTATATAAAATAGATTTCTAATCGGCAAAAAAACTCTTATTTAAATTGCGACAAATTGAAATTATTACAAATTAAAAATTAATTTAATTTTTATTCAAAATTAATTACATAAATGAGTTTTCTTGACTTGTTTCAATGATTTTTCTTTAGAATTTTAAGAGAGTTTTGTTAATAAAATTAATATTTTTTTTCTTAATTATATATTGAATTTGCACGTATTGAAATTGCTTGGGTATTTCCAAATGAAAAAAAAATAAGCATTAATAATAATTAGCAACTATACAAAATGATGAAACAGAAACATCGGCACGCTTTGATGATGAAGATCTGTCTATAATTCATCTGCAATTACGAGTAGCATATTCAAATCGTTGACCTGCCGTCAATATATAAAAAGAGGACGTGATTTGGAGATGTGTCCGATTCCATTTTTTTTATTGCATTCCACTAATTACATTGTTCCACGTAGGTTTCGTTAAAGAGATTAACGAAGATGGGTTTCGATTAATCTCTTTGATAATCTTTTGGAGAGCGGAATATCTTTCGCATTTCTCCGTCTGCGTTTTCTCAGCCAACACAACACAGTGGAGAGACAATCCTTGACATTTCATCGAGAAACGTGCACTCGGCTCGTAGGTCTACCCCGGTGAATTATTCTTAGTAACTAGCCTTCTTCTTCTTCTTCTTCTCCGACGCTCTTTTCTTGATCTCTTTTTCTCTGTCTCTGTCAGCTTCGTAATTTATTTATTGTTGAACCTTTAATATTCAATAATTTGTCATGTGCCGGGACGAAAAGCGGTAAATCATTGGCATTCCGCGTTACGCAACCGCATGCAAACGCTCATAATGGAATTGTTGCAGCTCTCAATCCCATACAACGCATTCCCTCCTATTCAATCACAAATCTCCTACAGAGACATTATTTTAATCGTGCTCAAATGTTCAATTTTCTTCAACTCTGCCAAAAGGTTACAATTCTTTTTGGATGTAAATATTTGATTTATATATCAAGGTAATATAACAACAATTTTTAACTTTCGGTTTTGATTGACTTTGACTTTCGACACTTCATACATCTTTCATATCATCGCTAGATTTTCAAATATGCATTTTTTTCTATTACATGAAATGTATTAAAAGTTTTGATGATATGTTTATTAAAATATAAAATTTTTGACATTAATTATATTTAAATTTTGAGTATTTTTGTGTTCAAATTTTAAAGATTTTTTGTTTCTAAAGAAACTTTTAAATAAATTGCACATTAATCAAATAAAAAAGATAAATGCATAAAAATGCAAAGAATTTGAGACGCAGAATTCTTGATGTCTCAAGGAATATGAATCAGAAATAGGATTTTCAATTTGCTTAAAAATATATAAAAAAAATATGTTTACAAAGTTGTAGAATGCAGATTTCTCTCATCATAACAGAAAAAAAAACTTAAATAAAACACGAATCAACAATAAATTTTATTGAATTGTAAATCAAACGGAATTCTTCTTTTAATTGGTTGAGTTTACAGCTGATTTTTGAATACATAAAAATTTACTGACTTTCTCAGAACTGTTAATTATATTGCAGGAAGTTTGATCATATTTGTGAGAAACTATTTAAATGATTTTTACAACTATTTTTATTAAATTTGATTAAATTGTGTACAATAATTGTGGAAAGATCAAAAGTTTCATTTTTCAGTGATAATAATACAAAATCTATTTTTCTAACAATTATATAAAATTATATATAATTAAGTAAAAATTCAATGTTTTCAAAACTGAAGAACTGTTAAAATATTGAACTTTAATTGTTGTTGTTGTTGGGATGTTCTTAAATCTGTTTACTGTATGAAGAGGGAAGGCACTTTGTATTCTATGAAATCCAGATGTAAATGATCCCTTTGTTCATATCCACGTGTCGCAATATAAATTTGTTGTTGTTGGTGTGTTTTTCATGTGAATATGGCTCGGCTCTGTTCGTTCCACATAACTTATCGTCGATTTGTGCCGTTAAACCGTGTTATTACCGTAAATGGCGTAAATTTACATGTGTCTTTCGTTTCGTCTTGCATAATTGCGTGCTCGAGAAAGTGTAAATAGCGAGTGACACCGTCATTAAATTAAATATCTATAATAGTAGATCATCATTGAATAAACCACACACACACACACACTCATCGTACGTTTCTATTTCTGCTCGAGCCGATGATGAACGAGCATTAGCCAAATAACATGTTATTAAACCCTTTCTAGGAATGCGTTTAGAATGAGAGGAGAATAGCGTGTGTTAACTTGTTGAAAAAAAAAATAAAAAGGATAGATTGTGAAGAGAGCAAGAAATCCACCCACGCGTCGTCCCGACTTGGGGCCCCAATTGCTCGCAGTTATTTAACCTATTGTGCATTGAATTGTTGTGTGTATATGTTGCTGTTTGTTGCGCCGATTGTGCAATCATCTGCAGTACCTTCTAACCTTTCATTAATGACACATCTGGGGAATATAAATAAATAATTAATAACGTGCGTTCCGCTGCAGTGATGATGGTCTTTAAACAACCTGCTCTCCGGGTCTCTCCCTCTCAATTGCAGAAAATGAAAGAGACGATACTATTGAGGATTTGCATTGGAGAAACGATGAGCGAAAGACACGCAGAGTGAGAGAAAGATATGGAGCATGGGTTTTGTAACACCCCACATTCCGTATCCCGTTATAAATTAATCGCCACCTCGGAATTAATATTGATTATTGTTTATACTTGTAGATCACTCCTATTATTCAATTACAGTGTTTGCAACATTTATCAATCATTCCTTATTGAGCTGCATCCACACTCTGCGTGACATGATGCAAATGTATGTCAGGTGTACCAACTATTATATATAATTGCAACAATTTAAATAGTTGTTGGTATGCCTGAACTATCTCTAATAACTATGGAATTTGATTCCAATTGTTTACCTCCATAACACGTTTTTCAATTGCGTAATAAAATTAGATGGTTCACATACTATCTAAATAAATTCAAATTTTGTAAAATGTCGTTAAAATGAAATGGTAACGCTTCTTTTATGACATCTTGTATCTCTTGATTAAAAAAAAACTAATATAATTACAGCATAAATTTGTCATGAACTATCACAAAACCAATTAAACCAAAGAAATTATTTTAAGTAACGAAGATTTCAATCCAAATTATAAGAAATAATGTTATCATAATCTATTTAGTTTTTCGTTTATCATTGACTTCAGTTATCTAATTTCATGATTCAATCAGAAAATAAAATTTACAATACCTTTTAAAGAAGGTTTCTTGTGATTTATTACTAATTAAATTTTGATTGACTTTTGACACTTCTTACATCTATAAACCATCAGTTTTAAGTTTATATATGATTCACATTGAATATCAATAACTTTACTGAAGTTAGATTGAACAAATAATTAAATGAATCAATTCCAAATACTTATTTTTATTAAAAATTTTGATGACCGTTTTTATGATTTATTAAACACATAATTTTGTAATTAATTATCATTAATACGGATAATTTGATAAGGATATTAGTTTAAGTTCACTTTTATTCTTATATAACATTTTATATAAAGAAAATGAAAAAAAAAATCTACCAAATGTTGAAATAAAGAAATATAGGATATCAAAGGTTTAGCATAATAATAGTCAATATACCGCACTATTTGAAACTGCACTAATCGAGGTCTTTAAAGGATCATTTATGTATAAAAAATAATTTTCAGTACTTTTATTGTCGCTTAATTAAAATTTATTATATTTATATTATTTATTTTATATTTATAAAATTCACAAAAATAAGTTTATATTCGATTAGTTTGAAATTCAATAGGAAAATGCACTAAATAAACTATTCACTTAACAATTATTTTATTGTTTGTATAAAGGATTATTTATGTATAAAAAAAAATAATTTTCAGTACTTTTATTGTTGCTTAATTTTGAAATTTGCAAATCGTACAATAGTCTAATAATCTAATTTCTTTCAAACCAATGAAAATTGCTTATTTATAAAATTCACTTAACAATTATTTTGTTGTTTGTAATTAATAATGTAATAATTTGTATCTTCTGATTTAAATTGTGTTTGTTAAACTGTAAAGCAGCAAATCTTTAGAAAGCTCTTCGAAGATCAATTTTCATCTTCGCTTATTAAACTAACCGAGCCCCGTTTTCTACCAATGGCTCTTTCTTTTCCTTGACGTAATTCCAGTGTGCATGTGCGCGAGGAGCAGCGAGTGGCGATCTAGATCCTGTATGACATATACGGCTCGGGCACCTAAAGAAAGGACTTTCTAAAACAAAGTAAAACACCTACGATTAATTGATACATTTCAGTGAAATCTATAAGCGGCGTTCTTGTGTGCCTTCCTTTTATTTTATTTTTTTATTTTTCTTTTCGTTGTCGTTGTTGTTCTTTCTTCCATCTTCTCCTCTCGCGTTGTAAGCATCTTAGAAAGTTTTTACCCGTCCGATTATTTACCATTTCTTTCGTACACTGAACATTTACAAGCATATAAACGCTAGTTCCTTTAATAAGCTCCACAATTTACGAGCTTGGTCTTGTGAAAACGCGCGGCGTATCAATGGAAATGGACGCACGCAGAGACGGACATCACAATTCAAGTAAACTGGTTGTTATTATACACACTTTTGTCTTTTGGTTAAACGGCGTTAATGAGCGCTTTGATTGTGTGCTCGGATCTGTTTACGATTTTGCGCCAGTCATAGTCCTAAGTAGGTATCGCTCCATCTGAAGATGACGGAAAAGTAGAGGAGCTTGAGCCGAGGATTAAGGTATTATTGCGTATCCGAAAATCCCACCGGCGTTACGGTACCCGCTTCGAAGCTTAACATTTACATTCCGACAATCGTCTCACATCTTGAACATGTTTTCAGGATGAATTACGTATTAATATATTACATTTTCCATGATTGATTGATCATTCGAAAACGATATGTCTAAATATTTCATGGCGCCCCACGTTAGTCACCAAAAATTTAATTTAACAATAAATATTTTACAATTGTTAATAACATTTCATTACAAAATTTAACAATTATAACTCGAATCATCTTTTACAATTATAATCTTATAATCTAATTAGTTTTTCGTTTATCATTGACTTCAGTTATCAAATTTCATGATTCAATCAGAAAATAAAATTTATAATACCTTTTAAAGAAGGTTTCTTGTGATTTATTACCAATAAAATTTAATTGACTTTTGACACTTCTTACATCTTTTGTTACGAAATTCTGATCTTATTATATGTTCTTATTTAACGTTTCTATTATTAATAAACCATCAGTTTTAAGTTTATATATGATTCCATTGAATAGCAATAATTTTACTGAAGTTAGATTGAACAAATAATTAAATGAATCAATTCCAAATACTTATTTTTATTAACAATTTTGATGACCATTTTGGTGATTTATTAAACACATAATTTTGTAATTAATTATCATTAATACGGATAATTTGATAAGGATATTCATTTAAGTACTCTTATATAACAAATTACGAATTACGTATTAATATATTACATTTTCCGATGATTGATTGATCATTCGAAAACGATATGTCTAAATATTTCATGGCGCCCCACGTTAGTCACCAAAAATTTAATTTAACAATAAATATTTTACAATTGTTAATAACATTTCATTACAAAATTTAACAATTATAACTCGAATCATCTTTTACAATTATAATCTTATAATCTAATTAGTTTTTCGTTTATCATTGACTTCAGTTATCAAATTTCATGATTCAATCAGAAAATAAAATTTATAATACCTTTTAAAGAAGGTTTCTTGTGATTTATTACCAATAAAATTTAATTGACTTTTGACACTTCTTACATCTTTTGTTACGAAATTATGATCTTATTATATGTTCTTATTTAACGTTTCTATTATTAATAAACCATCAGTTTTAAATTTATATCTGATTCTCATTGAGCAGAAATAACTTTACTGAAGTTAGATTGAACAAATAATTAAATGAATCAATTCCAAATACTTATTTTTATTAACAATTTTGATGACCATTTTGGTGATTTATTAAACACATAATTTTGTAATTAATTATCATTAATACGGATAATTTGATAAGGATATTAATTTAAGTACACTTACACTCTTATATAACAAATTTTATCTAAAGAAAATGAAAAAAAATCTACCAAATGTTGAAATAAAAAATATAGGATATCAAAGGGTTGGCATAATAATAGTCAATATACCGCACTATTTGAAACTGCACTAATCAAGGTCTTTAAAACCGCCTTAAAAAAGCTCATAACGTGACTTGAAAATGTATAAAGGATCATTTATGTATAAAAAAATAATTTTCAGTACTTTTATTGTTGCTTAATTAAAATTCTTGAACATGTTTTCAGGATGAATTACGTATTATATATTACATTTTCCATGATTGATTGATCATTCGAAAACGATATGTCTAAATATTTCATGGCGCCCCACGTTATTCACAAAAAATTTAATTTAACAATAAATATTTTACAATTGTTAATAACATTTCATTACAAAATTTAACAATTATAACTCGAATCGTCTTTTACAATTATTAACACGGTAATCGTTATGTCTTTTCTCGTGTATCCTCCTACTTATTACATCATATGTAGGTAACAAAAACTGACGGTGCGTGCGTTTTCAGAAATAATATCCGGTCACACCGGAAGACGATATAATTCTTACCCCTTTTTTTTTTCAATCGACGGAAAACCGTAATTACGTGCATGCCTTCAACCTGTAACCATTTACGTTTCGTTTACCGTTTAACAAAATGTAATATAAAAGGGAGTGAACATGATTATATAATCAAGCCGAATGTCGTATTGGAAATGATTATTACCTATCCGAAATTGCTTCTTTTTTTTTAAATTCGGCGCTCTAATTACTGTTTGTGTTTCAGGTGAGTGTGTGTGTGAGTGCCGCCTTCTGAACTGTGTATTTCATATCCGTAATTGGAGGATATTTCACGTGTGAGTAAGTGGTCTTTAGAGGAAGGTAATTATTACGTTCGGCAACGTTATTTATCGATTGATTTCGTGAGTTCCAATCCTGGACCGAAAATCGTTTCAACATTTCGCGCCGCAGCTCGAACGAACATGTATGTATATAATAATAAAGTGAGAGAAAAAGATTCGGCAATTTCCTTTAGAACGAACAGCAACAACTACAGTTCTTCGTGTGCATGTGGAAAGAGGTCGAAGTTCAAGTAATGTAATTAAGAAATGAACGTTCCATTTTATAATCGATCGGCTGCCTTTTTGAAAAGTAAAAACTGCTCTCGAGTATCGAGCAGACGTTTATCAATCATATTAATAGAATTCAAAGCACGAGAATCAGGTTAAAATTACAAATGCGACTTGTGTGAGTGTGTATATCTATATACATATGTGTGTGTATTATATGACCGATCGAGCTGCTTCTCGTATGTATTTGTGTGTGTGTGTGTGACCCACACCTTCGGGCAGAAAGAAGAAGTCGAGGCGAATTCTTCTCTCCGTGTTCTTCTTTGTAAGAGTGGAGCAGATTGAGATTCCTGGGGCCCAATTTAAAATATTTATGACTGATTGCCCCGCAACGAATTGCGCCATTTTCGCGCGACGATCGATCGGTCCACTAGAAAGTTCCAAGTAATATTTCGTATTTTCACCGAAAATTTCAAACCAAAAATAAACTAAAAAAAAATGTTTATACGATTAACGTGAACGGTTTTTAAACGTTCGCATTTTTGCTTTAGAATTCAAAGACCGCATTATTTTTTTTTTTGTATTTGGTTTCTTTTAGAGAGGTTTTTTCGTTATTTAACTTTGTCTAGGAAGAAATTTTTAGAACGTTAAAACGTTTCAGCTAATTAAATTTACGTGTAAATGCAAGAAGATCATATGAAACTAGTGCATACATTTTAAAGAGATATAAGCAAAAGTGTAAAGACACTGCCTTTTCGAAGCATAAAAAAAGGTTAATTTAAATTAATACGTGAATTACGTATAAATAACAAGAGAAAGAATCATACCAGTACATTTATTGTAAAGAGTAAATATTTAGTTTTAATTTGGTTGATCAATATTGAATTTGTCGCGTATACTATTCAAGATATAAGCAAAAATGTAAAGACACTATCTTTTCAAAGCTTAAAAAACGTTTCTTCGAGTTTAACCGTGAATTACTTATAAATTACAATAGATGTAACCATAACACTACATACATTTTAAAGAGTAAATCTTTAGCTTTAATTTGGTTACTCAAAAATGAATATGTCGCGTATACTATTCAAGATATAAGCAAAAATGTAAAGACACTATCTTTTCAAAGCTTAAAAAACGTTTCTTCAAGTTTAACCGTGAATTACTTATAAATTACAAAAGATGTAACCATAACACTACATACATTTTAAAGAGTAAATCTTTAGCTTTAATTTGGTTGAACAATATTTCGAGATCAAGCAAAAATGTAAAGACACTGCCTTTTGGAACTTCAGAAAAGTTAATTCTTGAATTACGTGTAAATGCAAGAAGAAAAACCAAACAAGTGCATACAATTTAAAGAGTAAATATTTAGTTTTAATTTGGTTACTCAAAAATGAATTTGTCGCGTATACTATTCAAGATATAAGCAAAAATGTAAAGACTCTACCTTTTTGAAGCTTAAAAAACGTTTCTTCAAGTTTAACCGTGAATTACTTGCAAATGACAAAAAATGTAACCATAACACTACATACATTTTCAAGAGTAAATCTTTAGCTTTAATTTGGTTGATCAATATTGAAATTGTCGCGTATACTTTTCGAGATTAAGCAAAAATGTAAAGACACTGCCTTTTGAAACTTAAAAAAAGTTAATTCTTGAATTACGTGTAAATGCAAGAAGATAATACCAAACATGTGCATACATTTTAAAGAGTAAATATTTAGCTTTAATTTGGTTACTCGAAAATGAATTTGTCGCCTATACTTTTCAAGACTTAAGCAAAAATGTAAGGACATAACATTGTGAAACACAATTACTTTTAAATATAAAATAAGAAACTTAAGTAATAAGATAATATCATATTAATCATGTCCCTTTCTCTTAGTGCAAATAGGGGTTTTGCATAATGTTTATTTCGAATGTCGCTTGTAAGTTGTTGTTTGCCATTTCATTTTTATTCACGTCTCCAATACAATTATTGATGATGCGGCGATTTAATTATTTGCCTGCTCGAGACTTTGTCTTTCTAAAACCACGAGAGACAGCACCATAACAGAACAGAACATCTCTTCCTAGTACAATCGCACTTCGTTTAATTGATGTAAGAATCTCGAAGCGCGCGCGTCCAGGAAATCCATAATATATTCACGTTTCGAACGATGATGATGAACAGGAAAATAAAAATCCGGGGATGAGACTTTGTATGATCAGATAAGGGGATCAGAGAATGGGGCTTCTGTATTAAAGGATTCTCTCGCTCTCCCCCTTGTATACGTGCATCTGTTTACTCCAGCACAATCAGATTGTCAGAGAGGATAATGTGGAAGTCATCTTCATCGCACCGGGAACCCTGATTGGGTCATCCATCCTGGACCGCAAATTATTCATAACTTCTTCCTATCAGTCATCTTCAATATAATAACTCCTTTTTTTATTAATAAAGTAGGTATGAATATGTTCCTGCGCTTCAACTCTCAAACAGATCTCATCATCTTCTTCATCCAACAACAACTTCATTCGAACCAAACTCTATTCTTCATTTTTTCGTTGTTGTTATTGTTGTTGTTATTCATCATTCTTCGCGCAAAAATCTAATTTTCATCACGATCCTCCGCAACGGAACTTCTTTTTTTTTTTCGACAGTTTTATACGTTTTTTTTTACTTTATTCTTTGCGACTTTCTTGAATGAACGTGGAAATAAATTAATAAATTAAATTTCTCGAAACGGCTTCGGAATAATTATGTTTGCGCAAACACTCGGTTTGAGTGCACTTGGCGCAAACACAATCGAACAATATATCGCACGAGCAATTCACAATTTTAATTGCTCGGTTTAATCAGGAAATTCCAACGAAGATTTTTCAATAAAATTCACTGTTTTAACATTGATGAAGATTCTGTTTGAAAGTAGTTTCAGGTACTTAAATTACGTGAAGTATAATATATTAATAATTATTTGAAAAGTTGTAGAAGTACTTGTAACAACTTAATGTGAAAATGTTAAGTTTTAACTGAAATTCCTTACAAAACGAATATAATCAAACAATTTTGTATGTTTTTAACTTATTTAGTGTATATTTTTAATATCATTAGCAAAACAGAATTGTATTATGATTACTTGCGTAAGTACAAGTAAAAAATAGACAAGTATTTTATTTAGAAATGATTATATATACTTTTACAAACGAATGACTAAGTCGAATGACAAGTTCGAAGTGAAAGTATAGAAACATTCGTTTAGATTTTAACCATTTCATCGGTTCGAATATGAAACGGTTGATTTATACCAAAATTCACAATGTGCTATAAATTCCAACAAGGATATATGGACCCGTTCCTTCGGCTCTCCTAATTAGCAATATATACTCAGACACATTGTGGCCACAAGTATATATAAATATAAAATGTGTGTGTCTGCACGTGAAAAGAAAGAAAAGAAAATAAAGAAAGAAGAAATATATATATTTATAGTGAAAACAAATAATCGAAGATTTGATTTATCGATATATTATATGTATTATATTCGTACTGAGCCGCCGCACGAGCTGTTTGTGTGTAGGTGTTACACTTTCTTTCTTTCGTGATTGTAATTCACAATTTATTACGTTATAAATGCACACGTGAGAATATAATTAAAATCCATAATTCATCGACGTTGTCTTCGTGTTTGTTTGTGCTGTCTGCAACGGCCGCAATGATGATGATCGAGATGATGATGATGATGATGATAATGGTGATGAACCAAACAATGTAAAAATATATTGTGTAATGGTTATGTGTGTTCGATTGTATTGCCATGTTTCAACGTATAAATACTAAATCCTTTTCGATTTACAAACATCAAATCGTTTTTCAAATGAATTTTCATATTCTTATAGATTGAAATAATTTATTATCAAAAAATCAAAGTATTCTGATCTAAAAAGCAATGCTTTATATTTTTATTAATCAATAATCTTTGTTTTTTTTTTCAAATAAATTTAAAAATTATCATAGATTGAAATAATTTTCAACAAAAAAAAATTGTAACAATTTAGGAAATCAAAGTATTTTTATATATTGTAATCTACATACATTTCATAATCAATATTCTTTGATTTTTCAAATTCATTTTCAAATTCTTATAAATTGAAATAAGTTTCATGAAAAAAATTGTAAGAATTTAGGAAATCAAATCAATTTTTATATCTTCTAATCTAAACACATTATAGTATACCTTTCATAATCAATATTTTTGGATTTTATTTCAAATAAATTTAAGAAATTCAATAAATTGAAATAATTTTCATGAAAAAAAACTGTAAGAATTTAGGAAATCAAAGTAATTTTTATATCTTCTGACCTAAATAAAATACATTATATTGGGTGAACTGAAAAGTTCTGAGCGGTTTGTCCCATACATCGAGCATCTTCTTGAGATCAGCCTTATGCAATCGATTTTCTGGCTAATCTTCAGTTCCTGGGCAACGGAATAACTGACGATTTCTTAGTTATTATGTTACTAGAATTACCATATGTCTTTTACATAGTGTATACTCACCTTTACTGTATCAAATAGTTGTTTAACATTACTCCAATTTGATGATTTAAAATAAATGTAAAAAAATATAATTAACAAATCTCAATTAAAAATAATTTTATTTTTTTCAATATACAAATGTTACCTAATTAATTCAATAAGATTGATTATCAAATACGTTTTTTCCGTATCAAAATTGTCATAATAAGTTTCTTTTTTCATTTCTAATTGGACAACTTACCTAATAACATTATTAATGTTCTGTTCGGAACGATTCGATTAATTAAATTCGACTTCCGAATAAATTATAAAATGAATGATGAACTTAGCAACATTAAAAAAAATAAAACTAAAAAAAAAACCACGACAAGCACAACAACATTGGGATTACAATTAATTTAGGCGACAGAAAATGGAGAATAATTAATGATTATTAGCTGGGGAAAATCCGGTTGTTTTGTATAAACTAAAAATTATTATTTTATCAATGCATTAATCTTACTTTATTTATAGTTTTGTTGTTATTATGTCAATATTTAATTTGTCATCTAATCTCCAAGATTTAATTAACTGCTTAACATTCGTTTCTCATGGCGAAACACCGTATTTAATCATTGTGGTTTTGAAAACTAATATTTGTTGAATTAATTTAGAATAATTCTACCAAATTTTCTTTCTAATTATACGTATTGAGATTTTTTTATGGTATTGTAATAAAATATAATTAGTTTTGGTATAATTTCCTGTAATTTGTGCAACTAATTTTACTGTATTAAAAATAAAACTCTAGTATTCTTGACTTTAAATATTTGGACCATTTAAACTTGTCTGAAACTGTCTACGCGGTAATTGTCAAGTACCTTGTATAAGTACTTATAAAATAAAGATATGATAGTTATATAGTCTACATATGTCTCTTTACGCACATTGCTATACTTGGTACTTGACAAGTTACTATTTTGAAATATAATAATTATACTAGAACTATTAGCGCGATATTTGTCAAGTAACTTGTATAAGTATATAATTACATGATAATCATGTATAAGTAATGTAATACTTGATACTTGACAAGTTACTTAATAAAAATTTCTAGCTGAGTGCCCAATTTAATATTGGATAAAGCCATAGGTTTTATTGCAACTATCAAAGTAAATTATACAAGTACTTGTAAAACAAAACTTTGGTAACCACGCATATCTCTTACATACAAATAATACATTTTACTTGAAGAGTTACTAAAAATTTCAAACTAAGCAGAAGCAGTAAAAACAAGCAGAAATTTCTTAATTAATTAATCAATTTGAATACATTTTTCCTCACAAATCTACGAAAGAACAAGTAAACAAGAGTACAAACTAAAAAATACATATTTACTTTTAAATCCAAAATGAAATCAAATTGATTTTTCAAAATTTATTATTAATATTTTGGATATTTTTATATAAATTCCAAGAATAATTAGTTTTAGAATAATTATTAATAACTATATCAGAGCTAATTATAAATAATGATCTGTTATGATTCATATAAATTGTCCAATTAAAACTAATTACATTTATAACATTCAATTATATTATTATAATAATTGGGTTTCTTCCTGTTTTTATGTGTTTGTTTAATTCTAATATTTCTTCATTGAAAAAATGTAATTTCTTACAATTTGTCTGTAAATGTTTCAAATGAGGAAGATTATTAATATTTAGTTTACAATTTTGTTTGTTGTGACAATCATGATTTAGTTTGAAAATAATTATTAATTACTATATCAGCTATAAATAGGAAAAATAAGTTGTTTTGATTAAATTTAATTTTTTTTTAAACATTAAAAAATAACATTTTTTTGTTTAAATAAAGTTTGTTAAATGAAGTAATAATACAATATTACTAAAAAAAAAACTGGATTCTTAAAACTAACAAGATTCTTCATTTTAAAATATAATTTATTACAATTAGGTCAAAATATTAATAATTAGAAGTAATCATTTTTATTTGTCAAATTGAATCTAAATTATTTACAAACAATTGAATTTAGGTGATTTGTTTTTATTACAAAATTATCCTAGTATTTCATCATTTATAAATTATATTTTTTAGTTAGAGGTAGTTTGTTAATATTAAAATTTCTTCATTTAAAAATTGTATTCTTAAAACTAATATTTCATCATTTCACAATCGAAATTTATTACTATCCATATGGAAACGTTTCCAATTGTAAACTTATTAAAAAGTCTTAATAAGTGGCTATAAAAATCTAAACATTGTGTCAGAAATCGGACACGAAGAAGTAAACAATGTCTCACCGAAATAGCCCGAAGAACGTGGAGCATTAAAACACGCGTATCTATTATTACTGACACTTCCTGAATCGGAGATTCGGAAACATTTATTATTGCCAATTTTTTCCTCTAAATACCAATGACTTTTTTATTGCTCCATGTAGAAATTAATCAAAATATTTGAATAAACAACTTCGAAAATTTATTTATTTTATTTACAATTCCTCGAGCAATTACCAAATAAGTGGTGAACCGATAAATCCGCGGTAAAATCAAGGTCTTGTACCAGAGAAAAAAAAGTTATTAATTCAAACATTTTATCTTCAGCGTAATCTTTTTCATCCATATAATTTATTTATTAAGAAAATCCTGCATGATTATCATGTCTTTTGTTGTTTGTTTGTTTGTATGTTGTTCTTTTTCGTTATTTTCGGTGGTACGAAATTGGAATGTGATATGCAAGGAACCAGTTGCCGGAATAGAGGAGGTATACCGCGGCTGCGGTACCCGAAAAAAAAAGAGTTAAGAATGAGTATCTCCAAACACACAATAGTTCAGTAGTGTGTGGGTTTCGGTCGCGCGAAGACGTGGTAACAACCAACCGTGTGCTTCTTGCGTCGAAAACGGACTCAAAATAAAAAAAAAGAGATCGAAGAATGCGTGGATGTGGTACACGAGCTTTCCGTCGCAGTGAAGTGATATTATTTTGCTTTTAATTATTTTATTACTTATTGTTGTGCGCGGTGTGTGCTTAAGTTTGAATTTCTTCGTCAGACACAGACACTGGATTCATGGTGGTCACATAGTGTCAAAATGCGGATTACTCAATCTCTCATAATGGTATGAACATGGATAATGCTTTTACTTATAAGGAGGTATTTAAAACTACAAGAACGTATCCAAATAAAACTTTAACTTGTTCCTTGCAACAAATATCATCCAACAAGTACCAAATTTTACATTATAGAATGGATTTACAAAATTGAACAATACAGAAAACCATTATTTTAACTTAACTCTTCAACAAAATAAACTAAATTAAAACAACTTATTAATCAACAATAAACCTCTCAGAAACAAGACATAATTATTAATTTTTCATGTATATACATTAAGAAATCTATTTGCCACAATGATCAACAATATTGCCATTATATTTACTACAATATTTCTAAAAAAAAATAGTTCTTTTAATTAACAAAAACTTTACGAATTTCTATAAATTCGAATATTTGTTGATAGCAAAAAAATAGAAAGGTGTTATTTTTAACGATATTCAAAAAATGTAAAATTTTATTTACATAAGCGGAATTAAATTAATTCATTTTAAATATTGTTATATAAAAGTATAATTTAAATATAAACCTCATAACAAATGATATTAAATCAGTAAAATTACAATAATTACAATATAAACTTGAAAATAATGTAATTTTAAATGAATTTAAAAATTCATTAATTTCGTTTACTTCCTTGTATTTCCTTGACAAGGACGGAATTATAGAATACTTTTGTTTTTATTACCACTTGATTCCAATGTTTTACGTAAAGAAACAAACAAACAAACAACGTAATTGTTCCATTTCTTGAAGCAATACAAACCTATTAAATTAATAATAAATGAATAATATTTGCTTCCTGCATTTTATTATACATTTTCGACTAATATGATCAAATAGTTTTTTCTTAATTTAAATCCTTAATGAACGGCCTTGCTGCTGGAATTCGTGGAATTCTGGTATTTATTTTGTTTTTTTTCGAACTCAATTAATTGCATTCTCAAAATAATGGCTCCACTTCTCATGATTTACTTTAATTGAAAGCTTTCATCTAAATCCTTTTCTTGTTTATAAAATTATTAATCATTTTCTCGAAACATTTAATAAATTAGTAAATTAAATTTAATTCAGTTTTATCCAATTAATTTTACTTAAACTTTTTATCATTTTTTAAATAATTTTAGTTAATTACTAAATAAAAGTATGTTTTCATAATTTATCCTTGCTTCTATATATTTCTTTTATTTTCACTTATACTTCTTAACTTTTTTATAGAATTTAGTCAATTTTCTTTAATAAATAATGTTCGAAATTTTCAACTTAATTATCAAATTGTTTAAAGCAAATTTTTCAAAATTATGATTAATAATGAGTTTTTGGAATTCTATAAAATGTGTGAAACGCGATGATGATGAACATTATTATTTTTGTTCCTACGAGAATTAATTAAAACATTAATTTATTTGATTACTCGCATACATTTAAATCCGTCAAATATTATTAATTCATTGATATTTGGAAAACGATACATTATTCATTGACCGAAACACGTGTGTACACGTATATATCAATAATTTAATGTTACATCTGTACAAAACGTATCTAAACATGTTAATCAACGCTAATTAAAAGTAAAAACTTTATTGGCTTTCTTCTATCTTTCAATTCGTAAATATTCGACTAAACTATTGAAACTGATTATTTCTATTATTGTTATTATTATTCGACGGTATAACGGGACTCGGGTTTCGGTCAACGTCGCGCATAAAAACAAACGCTCATTGGTAAGCACGGAGCGTTTCAGTTTTCACGTTCGAAATAAAAATGCAAACGCAATCTGCGTTTAACGTCAAACGTAAATTACGTATAATTACATATGCACAGTTTTGAATAGCATGGACATTAACAAGCATGAACATCTTCTTCAGTATTTTTTTTTGTTAGAAGCATTGATTTATTTCGTACCATTAATTTTACGTTGTTTCAACTATTAATTATAATTTCTTGAATTGCCCATGAAACGTTTCAAACTCTGATATTTATTGTAATTGAAATATTATTAATATTTTATACATATATATTTTAATAAATCTTTTGTATATAAATCAGTTGGAAAAAACACAATTATTGCATTAGAAACAGAACAATTTATTTATACTTTTTCTGCAGTAATTTACAATAGATTTAATTAATTTTACTAAAGAAACATTCTATAAAATATTGATTTTTTTATGTTCAAGAAGAAGAAAATCAATTACTTTTAAATTAGTATGAATTTATGGTAACTCTACTATATTTTGTGCTATTAATATTTTAATTTAAGTTTTTAGATGATTTCTTCAAAAACAGAACAATTTATTTATACTTTTACAAAAGTACATTTCTTTTATATACATTGTAAATTTTTGTATTTTTATATATAAAAATATAAATGCATATATTTTACTACACAAAAATATTATAAAATAATTAAATTTTTATATTCAAGAGTAAAAAAACAATTACTTATCAGTTAGTGTGAATTTAGGCTAATATTACAGCTATACTTTATTATTAATTCTTAAGTTGTAACAATTTAATTATGTAATAGCATATTCACAAAATTTTGTTGATTAAAATCTTCTGATTTGGATGTGGGAGATGTTGTTAATCTTTGTAGTCTTGCTCAATGAAACTGTGTGTTTCAGTTATACGCATTCCCTCTTCCTCCTCTCCTAATTTAATTTCTCTCTCCGTGTGTCTCGGCGTGCTTCTCTAATAGCTTATCTGGACTGGAAGTGAAAATCGTGTTGGATTTATGATCTCATTATCGCCAGATACTCATCTCCTCCACCATTCACATTATTAATATCACCGGTCCACACACTTAGAAAGAGACACGTGCAAAATAAGGAAATAATAAGAAGAAGGAGCGATTCGGATTTCGAGATTAAAATTAATAATAATCCGATGGGCGAAGAGAAAAGCGGATTACGAAAGGCCGAACGGAATTATGTATCTGTTTTGTCCGTTTACTTGTTTGTTTGCTTGCTAGCTTCTTTCATCCTCCACTCTGTTTTCTTTGTCAATTAATCACAGATAAAGAATCAATTTATTATTAATTCTAACTTTGGTATTAATCGCGAGCTTCGAAGAATACGAACGCTGTTGCGTTCACGATCAATCATACGTTGCAATTATTGTTTGTTTGCACTGTACAATTAACGATTTTTGCGTTAAATCGCTTTGTTTCTCAACGTTCGCCGCGAGATTCTCGGTTTTGCGATGGATTGCGAAGGATGCATTATATAATCGTTATTAATAACGTTAATCGCTGCCATTTGCTTGCGCTACATTCGAATGGAAGCGCGTACCGAGTTTGAAAGGAATTCGATGCGCGCATAGAACGGAAACCCGAATTTTTCAAAACTACAAAAATTGATCAATAAAAAAATTGTTTTTATTAACATCAAATAATTAAATCGTTACTTATTTACAATTGGATGAGATGAAATGATTTGTTGAAATAATATAATTTATTGTTTCTTTTTTATTAAAAAAAAAATTCAACTGAAATTAAGAATTTTATTTGAGCAATTGAAGAATTATGTTTTTTTAATAAACCGAATTTATCTAAGTGGTAACCGCAAAATATTTATGTACTTAACGTTTTAGATAAAACTTGCGTAGATAATGTTATTGGATTTTCCACTATAGATGTTGATTTTGTGAATTCTCGTCGAAAATTATATTTGCGAGATAAGCGTTTTTAGTATATTTGAAATCTGATTGTTTGAAATTATTGCCAAAAACAAATACATTTTGTAATAAATTTAAACAGTTACAAATTAATTAAATTAAAATTGTAATTGTAAGATATAATAGATTGTAAAGTATCCAATAAGAATATTAGTCTTTCTTTTTTTTGTTACTGACTTTCATTAATAAACACTACAAGATTATAAAGTATCAATTTCACACTTGACCAAAATATAAAGTTTCATGTGTTTTTTTTTAGATGTTCCTAGCACATATCTATTACTTAAAACTACTGAGAATTGAATAACATTGAAACAAAACTATAAATGTTTAGTTGAAATTTTTGTCATCAGAAATATTGTATTTCATTGATATTTATAAAAAAATATTGATTTTTTTTTAATGTTTACCTTAAAAAATGTTCATCACAACAGTTATGGAAAAACGTCGTTAACCGACTTTTGTAGTAACAAATATTTAAATATATTTATGTTTGACAACGTTCAAAAGTTAAGCAATGAAAAAAAATAACATATCTTTTGTTAACTCGGAACAAATAAAACTTAACTCATTTCTAAATATATATATTAAAGAACAAATTTAATATAAAAATTGTGTATTTTTTTTCCTTTATTGATATGCGTCGGATGCGCTCGTCGTGTAAACGCTTGTAACTATGATACATGCACTTATTTTCGGTTGCACAAGACACCTCGAAGCGTTAATGGGTTTAGAAGCGGATTATATAACCGTTTCCAGGAGTGAACGCTCTTCTTCGACGCATTTTTTTTCTATACGTGGTACTTTCATTAATACCAGTCTTCGGTACGTATTTTACTGCACTGCGGGAATACAATTTTTATGTACTTTATAAAAAAAAAGTAAATAGGTAAACACATATGCAACGCACGCACGAAAATAAATTGTAGATTTTCTTGCGTACGTTTTGTGTTTGTTTTTGTGTTTTTTTTCACTCTTTGATGGTGGGGGATTGGAAAATTGAGTGGGACCTGTTTCTTCGTATGGGTAGACCCGAAAAGTGTGTGTGTGCATGGATGGATGGACAAACAATGGTCCCCGCTGGTAGCGTTGGGTAATGGGTCTCTTGGGGTCTTAGGTAGTGTGCGTGTGTCCGGCGCGGTGGAAACACGGCGAGAAGAGTAGAAAGAGTAGAGGTTCTTACACGCTCGTAACCATTTCATTTTTCATATATGTTGTGCTGAATGGATCGAATGCACGTGGACTGTGGTTGGTCGGTCGTCTTGCGCGCGAGTAGCGAGTGCGTGTGCTCACTGCATGCAGTTAAGAGTTTTAGTTAGTTTGGTTGGTTTTTGCTAGTTAGTTAGTTGGTGTCTGGTTTCATCCAGGTTTCATATTGAATTATAATAAGTATCCAGTGGAAAAAATGTTGCTATGTGCGGATCCGTTCATAATGGTAAATACTACTAAGAAATACAACTTATGCTTTTTTCTCTTCATTTCCTATATTTCTTTCTCCTCAACATTGTAAATTTCATTTGATCACATTTACTAAACATTCTTATTTAATTATCTACATTTAATGAATTCTTCCCAATGAAATTCTTATTAGAATTCATAACAATAGATGACATTTCAAATTTTAAACAATAAACATTCAATAATTTCTAATAAAATCAAATTTAATTTGACCCAATCACTTTTATTTACATTAATAATTTAAAAAATATATACACTTATTTCATTACTTAAATTTTAATTACTCTGAATGAAATTCTTCTGGGAATTAATTACAATTAATAACATTTTAAATATTCGTATATTAAAGTATTTACATTAAATTGCGCCTGATTTTTTTTTAAATATTTTCCAACGATTATTTATTTATTTTTAATGTTTATTAATAATTTGCCAACATATGTTTATTAAATTCTATCTATTACCTACATTTAATTGTTGTGAATTAAATTTTTATTAAGATTCACAAGAATTAATTAAGATTTTTATTAAATTACCTACATTCAATTATGTTTAATTACTTTTTTTGTACTTAATTTAATATCTTTATACAATTATTATAACATTACCTGTTTTTAACAATTTAAAATTTACTTTTTTTTAATGATTATTTATTAACATGCCAACAATTAATTTTTTTTTTCTTCAACGGATTCAATCACATTTACTTACATTCATAATATTAAACAATTCTTAATCAATTACCAACATTTAATTGCTTCGAATGAAATTCTTATTGAAATTAATGACATTAACAGTTAATAAACAATTTTCTTGTAAATTACCTACTTTTAATTGCTTGAAATGACATTTTTATTGAAGTTCACTTAATATTTTTAAACAATCGCTACTTTTAATTATTTTAAATTTAATTAAGGAAACATTACTTGCTTCTAAGAAATTTTTTATTGTCAAAATTTATCTTATTATCAAAACATCTATAATTTCAATTCCTATTAGATCACTTACATTAATTATTTTAAAATTATTGTATTATTATATAATAATATAACATTTTTAAGTAATTTTTATTAAATTGTATACATTTCTTTATTTTAAATTGAATTCACTTAATTCTTATGAGTATATCGACATTTAAATACTTTCAATGAAATTCAAATGTATTGAAATACGACATGAGAAAACAATATTTAATCAAGAAACTTTTCAAAAAATATGCATTAACTCAAGATTGTCAATTTAAAACTACGATTATATGAAATTTCGTATAGTGCGGCTTCGATCAGTGCGTATTTACTGTTTGAAAACTTTTAAATTGAACAAAATAAATTCTAATAAAAATAGTACACAAAATGATTATTTTTTTTACAGAAATGATCTTTTTTTATTTGACAGTGAAATCTTTCCTTGTGCTGTATATTTTTATGACTCGATTAGTCCGGAATCGTTTATCCAGTATATAACAGTATTTATATATTAAAATAAATGTTATGTAATTATAATTTATGAAACGTGTAGTTCTAATAATAATATTTCATAAATTATTTGTTAATACGAAGGAATAAAAATCTTGTTTTATGTTAAGTGAAATTGATGAATTTTAATAATGTTATAAATTGTTAATTATCGGCGCGACGGATTTAACCTTGAACGATATATACGAGAAAATGCTATTGATTTATTAATTAATTAACCTTTTAGTTTGCATTCGCTAGTATGTATAAATCAGGTACAAATTGACAATATTTGTTTGCTCGTGCTGTTGTATGGAATAATGATTAAATCCTATACATGTATATTATTTCTATAATATAATATTTATAAATTATTTTACCGTCATTTTTTTTTTGCGCTGAAAGACAAATAATTATCGTAAAAATATTTATTTTTGTTCGCGAAACGCGATTGTTATCTTATCTAAACACACACTTACATAAATATGATTTTGTAATATTCGAACGAATCCATCGAATTCTTGATACCGTTCCAACGTTTCTAAGAATTCGTAAAGTTTGCATACCAATTCATACCAATTTTTGTAATATTTTTGCTGATTTTTGATTTGATGTATTGTTTAAATTAAATCTAATTTTACATTTACTTTAAACTAATTTATTTTCTGTATTCTTTTTAATATAAAAATTTACAAAACGTATATCTACAAAACAAATCTATAAGATTTCGCTGTGAATTAAGCGAATTAACATATCTATTCGTGGCTTAAATCAGGTTCGATTTGCATATAAAAACGCAATTCTTTTCGAACTAATTTTTCACTTTTGAGAAATTATCAATAAAAATAAAATTCAACCGAAATATATAATACAGACAAAATATATCAAAATCAAGGATTTATCCTCAAAACGTGAACTAATTATTCCTTGTTTTCGTAATTGCTTTCGACGTTATTTTTCACTTTTGAGAAATCATCAACGCATTAACTGTTAATAGTAATAAAATGTGAAAAAACAGCTAGATTTTTAGATCTTAAACTAAAAGTTGAAGACAAAAAGTCAAATTCAAGGATTTATTTCACTTTTGAGAAGTTATTTCAAAAATAAATTTTCAAAAATAAGTCCGCAACATGAATTATTCGCGCATTTTATCATCAAAGTTTTGTATTAAAACGTAAAAAAAAATGAGAAAGAAAGACTGAATTGATTAACAATAAATTTGCGATGTAAAACATAGTCAGGGACAAGTCTATTAATAGACTTCACGCGGATATTTCTAATTGCTATTTAAAGGTTTCGAAAAGAATAGGATTATTTTTTTGTGTATCTGTTTAAAGGTGGATTAATGATATCCATAATAAATTGTGAAATCCGGCGATATGATATATGTGACGGTGCGCAGTTAATCACAATGAAGGAAGGTTTTCAATGCAAAAGGCATTTAATTAAGTCACAAAGTGCATGCGAGCAAGAATGATTTATACCCGATCGCAATCAATTATTAATTATTTGGTTTTTCTTGTATACTTTTTTTCTTTCAATAATAATGTTAGTTTGAATAATACTACTTTTCATTCATTTCTTTACTCCCTTTTACTATTTTTTGTTGTTTGTTTTTGTTTGGTTTCTTGTTGTTGCTGTTTGAAGACAAGAAGGATAATGATAAAAATAATAATGAAAAAAAAAATAAAAAAGGATACGTGTACGGCAACTCTCTGATCGATTATTAAATGGACAAGGTTACGGCATACCCGGTTCACTCTACATTCTCTAATAAGCAATTTTCGTTTCAATGGAATATTTGTTGTTGTCTGATAATTAAATACCTAGTCCAGGTTAATAATTATTCTCCTCAAGACCGAGTTTCTTTTCGTGCACTTTTTCTCTCTCTCACATTCTTTCTCTCTCCTTTTTCCTCCTACTTCTGCTTCATCGTCTTGATCCGAGATAATTAAGGTCGATTGCCAACATACACACACACACAGAGTCCATCGAGAAGCTCTCGCAAAAGGAAAAAAATATACACCAGGAAAGAATAAAAAGAAAGCAAACGGACTCTTTTTTTCTTTTGATATGATCACTTTGCGTATTGTTCGATCTGGAACATAATTAAAGAAGGTTTTCCAAATTGAAAAATCGTACCTTTCGTTTTTTTTTATTATCAGACCAATTTTGTTGTGTATACATGTATACTTATTTAAAACTTATGAAACGCTTAAATCATTCTTCAATTGGATAGTGATGTTTATCAATTATATATTTATCAAACGTTTGACAAACTTTAAGTTGTTTATAATAGAAATTTGAAAATCAAACTTTCCATATTTTTTACTCTAAATTGAACAATTTCAAATCCTGTATTTGGAAGTAAATTTTAATAAATGAAACTGATTTTTGCTCAAAAATTATAGCAAACATTTCAAAGTTATTAGAAAGAAAATAAATATTTCGACTTGAACATATTAAACTTTAATATTAATTGTATTTCTTATATAATTTCTTAATTTTAGCTTAATTATGTATAAAGAAATTAAATGTATCTAAAGATACGTATAACTTTTTACATAATGCGATATAAAGCATCGATTTCCTATTAGGTTATTAATTACATCTCGTAGGCAAGTTTTTGTTTGTTGATATAAACCACGTATAAAGAAATGAAATATATTAGTATTAAGTATAGTGCGCGGATGTAACATAATGTACAATCGCTTTGCACGGCGATAAATAGCATCGATTTCCCATTTGGATATTAATTGCTGCTACCAATTAGCTACGCCTCTATGTAATCGCCGATTTACGAGCGCCACCTATAAGCAATTACTGATAACAGCCGGGGCGGGAATTTCGAAATGAATTTAAAAGGCTAGTACACAGAAACATGCATCTGCTTAACTGTAATTCGCGATTGCGTAACGTCCATAAATTATTATTATTATTGCGAACGCTCGTTTTCACTCCGCAGCATCCGATGTGTGCGTTCGTTTGTGCCTCTTCCACGGCGCATAAACAACTCGCGACATTCTTAATTAATTACATACACGCGAAAAAATGAAGAAAACGAGACAGAATCACTGAGAGTTTATGCAAGAGAAAGAAAGATGAGATGAGAAAGTGTTTCGATTAAGTTTATTAATACGCGTATGCCTTTTATAGGCTTACTATTAAGAGATGGGGCGAAATGGAAAATTATTCACGACTGCCCGAAGCTCCAATAATAATAATAATAATGGTTGATCAACGAAATTTCAGCTATTATGTCCTCGCATACTTCGGATTGTTTCATTAATGCAACTGCTAACACGTAGCATTAGGGTTCAACAGTTTTACGATGTGTTGCGTTGGATGGAAGAGAAAACAATAGATTATCTTGAGGCTATAGTAAAAAATTGAATATCCAACCGTAATTTACATAAATTTATAAATATTGAAGCCATATTTTATATACCTGTCAATTATAGATAATAATCCATCATCTATGTAGGAATAGTCGCGTTTCGATTAGCGCAAAACTTTCAATTAGAAATTTCTTTATATGGAAAATCTCATCATAATCAAT
>NW_017096484.1:0-320 GCF_001412225.1 Nicrophorus vespilloides
ACGGTAATTACATGATTGAATACTCGTTTGAAAGCTGAAAAACACACCTTTCCAACGAGCCTATATAAATCTTTGTGTTGTCACCGAGTCGCCTGCTATCAACTGTAGAACATTTTTTTCGCAATTTTTTTCAGGTTTTACTGTTTTTCGTTAATTTCTCGACAACCCCTTAAGATAATTACATCATCGACCACTCGTATGAAAGCTGAATATTTTGTCTTTCCAACAAGCCTACATACATCGTAGTTCTGTCATCGAGTCGCCTGCTATGAGCTGTTGAAATTGGAAAAAAAAACACATACTTGACGTTTTATACGTTA
>NW_017096484.1:349-743 GCF_001412225.1 Nicrophorus vespilloides
CTCGTTTGAAAGCTGAAAAGCTCACCTTTCCAACGAGCCTACAAACATCTTTGTGTTGTCATCGAGTCGCTTGCTATGAGCTGTTGAAATTGAAACAAACAGAGAAACGACGTTTATTTTCAGTCTTTTTAGTTTTTCATTAATATCTCGGCAACCCCTTAAGACAATTACATGATTGAACACTCGTTTGAAAGCTGAAATGCTCACCTTTCCAACGAGCCTATATACATCTTTGTGTTGTCACCGAGTCACCTGCTATGAACTGTAGAACGTTTTTTTTGCAATTTTTTTCAGGTTTTACAGTTTTTCGTTAATTTCTCGACAACCCCTTAAGATAATTACATCATCGACCACTCGTATTAAAGCTGAATATTTTGCCTTTCCAACAAGCCTA
>NW_017096484.1:767-1754 GCF_001412225.1 Nicrophorus vespilloides
TGTAATTCGTGTTCAAAGTTTAAAAAATGCAAGCCTACATACATCATAGTGCTGTCATCGAGTCGCCTGCTATAAGCTGAAGAACATTGTTTTCTCGTTTTTTATTCAGTTTTTACAGTTTTTCGTGAATTTCTCGACAACCCCTTAAGATAATTAAATCATAGACCACTTGTATGAAAGCTGAATATCGCACCTTTCCAACGCACCTAAATACATCTTTGTAGTGTCATCGAGTCGCCTGTTATAAGCTGAAGAATATTTTTTCTCGTTTTTTATTCAGTTTTTACAGTTTTTCGTACTACATACATCTTCGTGCTGTCATCGAGTCGCTTGCTATGAGATGGAGAAATTGAAAAAGAAACACATAATTAACGTCTTATACGTAACAGAAAAATGGCGGTTTTCTCGTTTTTTTTTTCAGTGTTTTCTGCTAATTGAGCGGCGAAATTGCATTAGAGGATTTCAAAATAAAGAATGGTTCTTTATTATTTTCGTTTAACGCGGTGAATCCTCCATCTCGTTCGGCGTTAATTGTCTACGGTGGTGGATCTTTTCCCTTGTGTATATATATATATAAACTTTCGTCTTCGTATCTTTCGTCTCCCATTTCCGTTGGTTATGAAACGTTTCATAAAGTTGTGATGTTGTGGGGATGAGGGGGCGCGGTGGATCGTGAACATCTGCGGTTCTTTAATACGGCTTTGTACTTGAGCCGACCGCAGTATTGATCCGAAGTCGCGGGGGTGGGTTTGGTGGAGGAGTAGGAGGCGGCAGCGGCAACCTTTTGAAAACGTGCCACCACCACCATCAGCGCCCCCGCACGAAGAGCAGTGCCAACCTCTAAACACACGGAGTGTGGGAATGAGAAAGAGAGAGACGTCGAGTAACAGATGTGATCCGTCACGCCATCTCTTTCCGGTTTCCGATTTCCACCACCAACCGTCTCCTCCTCCTCCTCCTGACCCACAAAACGAAAAACCCAATTGA